>NC_090649.1:22829025-22936525 GCF_040937935.1 Hyperolius riggenbachi
TTTCCGGAATAACACAAGAAATCTCGCAATCTCTCTCTCTCTCTCATCATGCAGTAGGGAATTGCAGATTTTCAAAACAGCTTATATACCATAGCTGGGATTTGAACCCAGGATGCAGTGTGTAGTAGGTATCTGTCTTACCCTCTAGACCATGAACCACACTACATGGTAAAGCTGTCCTAGCATAAACCATACTACCATTATGATCAATTCGATAGAAAAAGTAGCATGATTAAGGATTTGTACTTTTTGAAAAGCATGCTTATATACCATAGCTGGGATTTGAACCCAGGACGCAGTGTGTAGTAGGTATCTGTCTTACCCTCTAGACCATGACCCACACTACATGCTAAAGCTGGCCTAGCATAAACCATACTACCATTATGATCAATTTGATAGAAAAAGTAGCATGATTAAGGATTTGTACTTTTTGAAAAGCATGCTTATATACCATAGCTGGGATTTGAACCCAGGACGCAGTGTGTAGTAGGTATCTGTCTTACCCTCTAGACCATGACCCACACTACATGCTAAAGCTGGCCTAGCATAAACCATACTACCATTATGATCAATTCGATAGAAAAAGTAGCATGATTAAGGATTTGTACTTTTTGAAAAGCATGCTTATATACCATAGCTGGGATTTGAACCTAGGACACAGTATGTAATAGGTATCTGTCTTACCCTCTAGACCATGACCCACACTACATGCTAAAGCTGGCCTAGCATAAACCATACTACCATTATGATCAATTCGATAGAAAAAGTAGCATGATTAAGGATTTGTACTTTTTGAAAAGCATGCTTATATACCATAGCTGGGATTTGAACCCAGGACACAGTATGTAATAGGTATCTGTCTTACCCTCTAGACCATGAAACACACTACATGGTAGTAGGTATCTGTCTTACCCACTAGACCATCAACCACACTCAGGGCCAGGCTGAGGCAGAGGCGCAGTGTAGGAGGGGGTGCACAATTTATTCAGCTGTCATTCCCAATTGTGTTTGAAGCAGAAAGAAATAAGAAAAGGTGATACATGGCAGCAACTGCAAGCCAGATAAGTAGAGATTAAGGTGTTGGGGGGGGGTTGGGGGCCCTGGGGCACCTCTTAGTGTAATAGCAATCAGTGTGTGACGGCTAGGGTGGGAGGGATGGGGGGCGCACTTTACTGTCTCAGCCTTGGATGCTGAAGGACCTTGTCCCACCTCTGACCACACTACATGCTAAAGCCTGGCCCTGAGTGTGGTTGATGGTCTAGTGGGTAAGACAGATACCTACTACCATGTAGTGTGGGTCATGGTCTAGAGGGTAAGACAGATACCTACTACACACTGTGCCCTGGGTTCAAATCCCAGCTATGGTATATAAGCTGTTTTGAAAATCTGCAATTCCCTACTGCATGATATAAGGAAGGAGAGAGAGAGAGAGAGAGAGAGAGAGAGAGAGAGAGAGAGAGAGAAAAAAATTTCAGGTGGAATTCCACGGAACTGGTCCGGAATACTGCCGGAATGAAATGGAAGCGGAATTTCGGATCGGCAGTATGCGGAATTACCGCGGAATGGGAAATTGCAATTCCGAGAATCCCTAATGGGTGGAGGTAGGGAAGTCCATAGTGTTGGAGCAGCTCTTGAGAAGTCCTGAAGGTGTGCATTGTGCCAAGCTTCAGGCTCAAAAAAAGCTGTTACACGTACATTACATTATTGTGAGGATGCCTAATAAATGTTTTGGGGTGTGGTTTTTTTTCATTATTTGTAGCATTTCATTACTCTTTAAAGTGGAATTGACAGCCATAAAGTAAAATTCCTATTACCCACTGCTCTGTGTTTATTATGTAGTCTATAACCTGACCCCGCTGTAATTAATCTTTTCTAGCACATTGAGAGGAAATTTTGTTATCTTCCCTTCTTACCTTCCCACATTTCTGCTGAGGGCAGTTCAGTGTGACACGAGGCTGAGAAGGGAAATAGAAGGTAAATCACCTCACCCCTCTGTAGAAGCTGCTGAAATTCTGTCTATGTTCTGTTCACATGTGTTTACAAAAGCAAATTAGATATGACAGCACAGCTCTGCATACACCATTTCAGGCAGAGGAGGAAAAAAGGAAAGAATTGGCAACAGGATTGGCTTCAGTTAGTGGCAGTAAAGACCAAAAATGCCAGGAACAGTTTTCTCTTTATTTACTAAATAAATTCTACTGAAATCAAAATGTAACCTGTACAATACACGTAATGTAAGTACAAGTATTTATCTACTTATATATGTCTTGTTTTTGTTTTGTTTTTTCCCCTGAGATAGTATGGCTGACTCCCGTGCTTTAAAGCAACACATATGGCTAATAATGTCAAAAAAGGCAAAAAAAAATTTCTGAAGCAGCCCCACTGTGAATAGTGTGTGTACCTAGAAAAAGTCAAGTTGCACACATTATTTTATGTCAAAAAGGTATGAAATTGTATTACGTTAGCCAAAAAATATGAAAATGGCCTTTTAGAAACAATTAAAACCATATGAGGACCACTAGGTCCATGCCAAACAGAGCAACGGGTAGGAAATAGGGTACAATTATGGTAGGTAACCCCCCATACAGGGGCTAATAAGCCCTTACACGAGTATGACTCGGGTCATGTGAACCTTGAATAATACAATAATAAATGTGACAAATAAATGTGCTAGTGCATAAACAATAATATTGCCTGGGGTCTACCCATGTAGGTCCTTCTGACAAAGTGGTCTTAGAATCATTCAATGCATTAAGGAACATTATGCTGGTCGATGTAGTTGATGGGATTCCCCCCCCCCCCCCCCCCCCACCAACACCACCACCAACATCACCACCACCACCATAGGTGGTCTTAATTGGGTTTGTATGTAATATGCAGTCATAGCTGAAATTGTTAGAACCTCAGAAATTATTCCAGAACATCAAGTATTTATTGGCATTTGTCTTTTCATTTTGATGAAAATAAAGGCACATTCCAGAGGGATTGGCACTTAGAAAAGTACAGTTATTTTGCAGCATTTTCTACCGATTCCCAAATTGTGCAAATACAATTGCAAACCAACCTGTTCACTATATTAGACGGGTCTGCTGTGTTCACCTTTTTTATTTTGAAAGCCCTCATAGGAAATAGCTGGGAGCAGTAGTGTCTCTGTTAAATCCTCGTTTGTCACATTTATTGACACTCAGCATTTTTCTTGTAATGCCATTAGACAGAAGTTGTATTCAGACATTATTATTAATAATAAACATAGGATGGCAGATTGGCATTGCCGGTGCTCTGCTGAGCTTCTCTGCCAGGGCCGGGGCCGGTGAAGAAACTTGTACTCATTCAGCACTGCACACAATGTGACGATGTGCACAGGCTTCCGGGACATACAAAGAAGCAACGAGGAGACAAAAATGCTATATATTTTCTAGCTTCAACTTTTAAAACCTTGCAAATTTGTTTTTCTAGAAATCGGTCCATAAATGCAGCTTGAAGATTGGATGCTCTGAATAATAATGACTACAAAATAAACCTGCTGTAATAATGTGTGCAGTAAATGGCAGCTGAGTAGGAGAATCTCCCTTGTATGTGTGCAGTAAATGGCAGCTGAGTAGGAGAAAGCTGAGCAGAATGGGTGGGAATCTTACTCAATGGTGACAATAAATAGAGGTGTCCTCACAAACATCAATAGTATTCTGTCCTCTAATCATACAGCTCTGGAAGATGAGGGAATTACACTTCTGTGGATCCATAGAGGCTGCTCGTAATGTCTCTTGTTTTATGTGAATTCCTCTAGGAGATCCCAGCAGTGACTCCCAGAGAGGATACACCAGACAACGGGAATACAGCCCAATGAGGAGAAACTAACTGTAGCTTGTGAAATACAATGAAGGTGAAGAAGAATTTCTGGGCTCATTACAACTCATTATTGAGAAAATATAAATATAAAATTGTGGTTATACGAGTGAAAATGAACAGGGGCATAGCTACAAATCACTAGCAACTTGTTGCATTTTCCCTGTCCCAATTTACCAGTATTAGAAGACCAAATGTTGGGAGTAGGTCGTTTTTTGTGCTTCCCCTCCCCCCCCCTCCTCCTGATATCAGTGCTAAATAATCTTCCCAATTGCCTCTTTCCCCATCCACATAAGTATTAAGTAGCCTTTGTGAAGCAGGAAAAAGGACGCAGGAGCCCTTTAGAAAAAAATACCGCCACCATAGGCGTCTATAATAAAAGCCATATTTTGTGGCATGAGAGGAAAATTTCGGTGCATGACATCGCCTTAGGGTGCCAAATTTTTACTTTCTTTGCCACAAATCGCGGCTTTTAGAATGGCCATAATTTGCAGCTATGAAGGTAAATTTTGGCACCCAGCGGTGCCCGATTAAAGACAAGAGGGAGCAATTTTGGTGAACAAGATTGAGGAAAACCAAATTGACTTGCAGAAAACCAAGTGGGGGCATTGAATAGCAAGTATGGAGCAGATGAGGTGAAGCTTTTGGGAAAATACATGACTGTAAGGAAACGCGGAAAGGCCGCAGTCTCTCGAGGTGAGGCGGCTGTTTCCGCGTCCAGCATGGCGTCACAACGCGGAAAAAACGCCGCATGCCGCATAGGCAGTGCGGCGGAATCCGCATTGGTAACGGCGGAGTCCGCATTGGTAACGGCGTAATCCGCATCAGAGGCGGCCCCCGCTCTAGATACATTGCATGACAGTACTGGTGTGGCTGGGACTGATAGTCCACCAAGACTCAGACTTACACACGCGCGAGCACAGAGGCAGAGTTTAAATAGCAGTTAGAAGGGAGTCGGCTGACCAGCTGGGTCAGCTGACAAATTCCACTGCTCTCATTGGACCAGCAATTAGGGAGGTCCTGGAAAGGTCCTAGAGTATTTATACTGCTGGTTGTTCACTTGCTCTTTGTCTGGCGTTGCGATCACATATGTGGGAGCACCCAGATCCGTAGTCAGATCCGCAAGTGTGCCGGGACCAGCTGGAGCTGTAATCCTACACTTAGCTAGATTCTGTTGATAGCTAAAGTACTAGTTTGATTGTGATTATCTGTTATGACTTTTGCCTGCCTTGACTACCCTTCTGAACTCTGATCTTGTACCTCGATATTTCTGATACTCTGTTGCCGAACCCCGGCTCGTTCCTTGACTATGCTTCTGCCTCCTGATTTTGTACCCCGATATATCTGATACCCCGTGACATGTAGTCCTTGACCACTGCTGAGCCATTGCCCTTTGAAAAGATGTGAGATTTTGGAAAGTGAAATAGGGAGGCAATGAAAGCCTATGGGGGATTTTACCAATTTTGGACCCCTGTAACTCTGGTTTGCAGAGATGTAGGGACCCCATCTTTGGAATCCAAGTCTAACAATATGTCTTCTACCTGCATGAGACATTTCGTGAAATTCAGACGTTGCTAACGGCCATGGCTGAGATTTATGTACGTCACCATCACTACCATTGAAATAGCCCAAATAAACAGGTTTTTGTGACCCTAGGCTATGACCTCTTCGGCCTAGGGGCCCGAAACTCACCAGTCATGTTCCCCCTAAGGGTCCCTACAATGCTAGAAAATTTGGTACTGCTGAGCCATTGCCCTTTGAAAAGATGTGAGATTTTGGAAAGTGAAATAGGGAGGCAATGAAAGTCTATGGGGGATTTTACCAATTTTGGACCCCTGTAACTCTGGTTTGCAGAGATGTAGGGACCCCATCTTTGGAATCCAAGTCTAACAATATGTCTTCTACCTGCATGAGACATTTCGTGAAATTCAGACGTTGCTAACGGCCATAGCTGAGATTTATGTACGTCACCATCACTACCATTGAAATAGCCCAAATAAACAGGTTTTTGTGACCCTAGGCTATGACCTCTTTGGCCTAGGGGCCCGAAACTCACCAGTCATGTTCCCCCTAAGGGTCCCTACAATGCTAGAAAATTTGGTACTGCTGAGCCATTGCCCTTTGAAAAGATGTGAGATTTTGGAAAGTGAAATAGGGAGGCAATGAAAGTCTATGGGGGATTTTACCAATTTTGGACCCCTGTAACTCTGGTTTGCAGAGATGTAGGGACCCCATCTTTGGAATCCAAGTCTAACAATATGTCTCTACCTGCATGAGACATTTCGTGAAATTCAGACGTTGCTAATGGCCATAGCTGAGATTTATGTACGTCACCATCACTACCATTGAAATAGCCCAAATAAACAGGTTTTTGTGACCCTAGGCTATGACCTCTTTGGCCTAGGGGCCCGAAACTCACCAGTCATGTTCCCCCTAAGGGTCCCTACAATGCTAGAAAATTTGGTACTGCTGAGCCATTGCCCTTTGAAAAGATGTGAGATTTTGGAAAGTGAAATAGGGAGGCAATGAAAGTCTATAAGGGATTTTACCAATTTTGGACCCCTGTAACTCTGGTTTGCAGAGATGTAGGGACCCCATCTTTGGAATCCAAGTCTAACAATATGTCTTCTACCTGCATGAGACATTTCGTGAAATTCAGACGTTGCTAACGGCCATAGCTGAGATTTATGTACGTCACCATCACTACCATTGAAATAGCCCAAATAAACAGGTTTTTGTGACCCTAGGCTATGACCTCTTTGGCCTAGGGGCCCGAAACTCACCAGTCATGTTCCCCCTAAGGGTCCCTACAATGCTAGAAAATTTGGTACTGCTGAGCCATTGCCCTTTGAAAAGATGTGAGATTTTGGAAAGTGAAATAGGGAGGCAATGAAAGTCTATGGGGGATTTTACCAATTTTGGACCCCTGTAACTCTGGTTTGCAGAGATGTTGGGACCCCATCTTTGGAATCCAAGTCTAACAATATGTCTCTACCTGCATGAGACATTTCGTGAAATTCAGACGTTGCTAATGGCCATAGCTGAGATTTATGTACGTCACCATCACTACCATTGAAATAGCCCAAATAAACAGGTTTTTGTGACCCTAGGCTATGACCTCTTTGGCCTAGGGGCCCGAAACTCACCAGTCATGTTCCCCCTAAGGGTCCCTACAATGCTAGAAAATTTGGTACTGCTGAGCCATTGCCCTTTGAAAAGATGTGAGATTTTGGAAAGTGAAATAGGGAGGCAATGAAAGTCTATGGGGGATTTTACCAATTTTGGACCCCTGTAACTCTGGTTTGCAGAGATGTAGGGACCCCATCTTTGGAATCCAAGTCTAACAATATGTCTTCTACCTGCTTGAGACATTTCGTGAAATTCAGACGTTGCTAACGGACATGGCTGAGATTTATGTACGTCACCATCACTACCATTGAAATAGCCCAAATAAACAGGTTTTTGTGACCCTAGGCTATGACCTCTTCGGCCTAGGACTGCATTGAACGCGACCCACGCATTGTGCGCATTCTGGACAACACCAATTACTGGGTTTATACCCTTCTGGATCCACGGTACAAACACAATGTTCCAAAACTGCTTGAAGAAAGAGTCCGACAGGTCAAAATGGAAGAATACCAGCAGGCCCTTGTGGACACTTTAAAGAGGAGATTGACATCCTCCCCCTCCTCTAGCCAGTTGTACGCCGACAGACTGACTTCCGCAAACCCAGGACGACCAGGAGGGCAGCAAACAACACAAGCCGCAGCTAGTGCCCAAAAGGGAATGGTATCGGCAGTGTCCTTGGAGTGGGAAAATTTTCTGACACCCATGCAGCAGCACACAGAACAGCAAGCGTGCAGATCCACCTCCAACACCGATCGCCTGGAGAAGATGGTCAAGGACTACATGTCAGATGGCATAGCTGTGTTGAACAATCCATCTGCACCCTTCAACTATTGGGTATCGAAGCTAGACACCTGGCACAAACTGGCAATGTACGCAATAGAGGTGCTGGCTTGCCCGGCAGCCAGCGTTATGTTGGAACGCTGTTTCAGTGCTGCCGGATGCATCGTCACAGATCGGCGTATCCGCCTCTCCACAGAAAATGCAGACCGTCTGACTCAAATTAAAATGAATCAATCCTGGATTGGAAACGACTACGCAACACTCCCGGACCCCAACCAAGTAACATGAACAATGAACATCTGTGATGGGTTAGCGTTTCCGGTCCCTGTTTATTGAACCTCTCATCTGTATTAAATTTATGACTGCATGGCGACAAAACGCAAATTGCTATCCGCATGCTTCTTGTCCTCATGCAAGGCCTGGGTTGTTGTGTCTCAAAGCGTGGCCTTCTCCTCCTGCGCCACCCTCCTCCTGTTCCATCACGTGTGCTGCTGCTGGGTTAGCGTTACCGGTCCCTTTTCCTGGAACCTCTTATATGTATTACATTTATGACTGCATGCCGACAAAAAGCATGTTACCTGTGCAAAGAAAACAGACATTTCCCGCATTTAAAAGACAGTTTTCCCTTTGAAACTTTAAAATCGATTTTTTCAAAAACTATAAGCTCTTTTTGCTAATTTTTTTTTCCTCTTGTACCCACTCCCAAGGTGCACATACCCTGCAAATTTGGGGTATGTAGCATGTAAGGAAGCTTTACAAAGCACGAAAGTTCGGATCCCCATTGACTTCCATTATGTTCGGCGTTCGGGTCGAACACCCGAACATCGCGGCGATGTTCGGCGAACGTTCGCGAACCCGAACATCTAGGTGTTCGCCCAACACTAGTTGAGACCCCGATCCTCGGGGACTGAGACCCAACGGGTCGTCTTCATTAAAACTCTATTAACCACTTGAGGACCCACCCTTTACCCCCCCTTAAAGTGGTCTAACACCCAGCATTTCAACTTTGCTTTAAAAGATTGCTTACAGCTTATAAACTATTATGCCAGATTTTTTTTTCAGCAGAAATTCACTGAATGGATTAAACATGACATTTTAGTGCTGCATTTAGCTAGAAATGCTCCTCGTGCTTGCTTGTCTAGTTACAAATGTATCTATCTACAATGTAACAAACAAACACTGCTCTGAGAGAACAAAGAGGGCTTCCCCGGCAGGCTTTTCAAAGGTCTATTTGTATTCCAAATAAAGATACATTTTGTAACTACAGATAAGAACGGATGCGGATTCCTAGTTAAATCCAACACTAAAATGTCATGTTTAACCCATTCAGTGAATTTCTGCTTAAAAAAAAATCTGGCATAATAGTTTGTAAGCTGTAAGCAATCTTTTAAAGCAAAGTTGTAATGCTGGGTGTTAAACCGCTTTAAGGACCAGCGCTGTTTGTTTGGATCTGTGCTGGGTGGGCTCTGCAGCCCCCAGCACAGATCCGCGGCCACACAGAGCGATCAGATCGCCCCCCTTTTTTCCCCCCTATGGGGATGATGTGCAGGGGGGGTCTGATCGCTCCTACCTGCAGGCATGTTGCGGGGGGGGGGCACCTCAAAGCCCCCCTCCGCGGCGACATTCTCCCCCCTCCCTCTCCTACCTGCTCCCCCGGGAGATCTGGGCTGCACAGGACGCTATCCGTCCTGTGCAGCCAGTGACAGGACGTCCCCTGTCACATGGCGGCGATCCCCGGCCGCTGATTGGCCGGGGATCGCCGATCTGCCTTACGGCGCTGCTGCGCAGCAGCGCCGTACAAATGTAAACAAAGCGGATTATTTCCGCTTGTGTTTACATTTAGCCATCGGCGGCCCGCAGGCTATTCACGGAGCCCCCCGCCGTGAATTGACAGGAAGCAGCCGCTCGTACGAGCGGCTGCTTCCTGATTAATTAGGCTGCAGCTGGCGACGCAATACTGCGTCGCTGGTCCTGCAGCTGCCACTTTGCCGACGCACGGTATAAGCGTGCGGTCGGCAAGTGGTTAACTGGTGACTCCCAGTCCTGGGCATACAACCTGCCGCCCACAGATACAGCTCTGACCTCGGTAGAGGAATTTTTCAAGGCTATGGCCATGATATACGACGACCCTGACCTTGCGGCAACCTCTGAGCGGAAGCTCAAACTTTTGCGGCAAGGCAGAGGGTCGGTCGAGGATTACGCGGCAGAGTTTCGTAGGTGGTCTGTTACCGCCAGATTTGACAATTTTGCTTTGATGGATTATTTCCTGTCTGGGTTATCGGGGGATGTCTCTGACTTAATGTTAACCTTACCCGAGCCCAAGACAGTCGATGAGGCCATAACATCGGCCATCCGAGTCGACCGTCGACTACGCCATCAGAAGCCGACTAGGGGCAGTCACCAAGCCAGGGTGACTTCGTATGCGGCACCTTCTGCTGCATCCTCAGTAACGGCATCTCCGCCTGTCTCACCTCCTCCGGCATTGCCTCCACCCGAGCCAATGCAAATTGGTCGTTCAAAATTGACCCAGGTGGAGCGAAGGCGGAGAATGACGGGACATTTGTGCCTGTACTGTGCAGAGGCAGGGCATAGGGTACAAAACTGCCCTAACAAGTCGGGAAACGAGTTTGCCTAGGAGTAGTGGGGGGTGACACCCTAGGCACACAATCTTCACCCCTTAAAGAGAAAAAGCTGCTTCTCCCCTGTACGATTACATGGGAGAATAAGTCAGTAGTCACTGACGCATTTATTGATTCTGGCTCAGCGGCTAATTTTATGAACCTTGAATTTGCTCAGGAGTTGGGTATTCCCCTCACTCCAGTGAGTCCCCCCGTTCAGGTCACGGCAGTGGACGATTCCCCTCTGCAACGGGAGCGCCCACTGTCCCAGACCCCGGAGGTAAAAGTCACCATAGGGGTACTACATGGGGAACAGTTATGGTTTTTTGTGTTACATATGTCCACCTCCACTATTATCCTAGGCATGCCGTGGTTGCAATATAATAAAAAATCTAGGCACAATAATCTGACCAATAACTTTGCTAAAGAGTATAAATTGGTGCAAAAAATTTCTCAAATTTATTAGTACAAAATTGTGAATAAATGCTCGGATGAAAAAGCGACGAACCCAGCCCCCCCAAATCACACCATTAAAACTCTAAAACAAGAAAAGGAGCAGAGGCTCTTTAAATATATGACGACACCTGGCGATTATCTTGGCAGCACTGTGTGAAAGTATACCACCCAAGAGTATTAAATTCAACAGGATAGTGGATATGCAATAGATGATAGAAACAGTTCCAGCCAGAGTCTATCTTATGGTGACTGAATGAGTATGAACTTGATTCACATATAATAAAATGGTGAACTTGCAATCCAGATAATAAAGTTCTCTGTATATGATCACAGCATGTGAAAGTTGCTTAGCTATAAAGCTATCACGTTTCTTCAAAATATGGCATACACCGTATGAATGGGAAAATGCTTTCCCCTGAGCCTTTAGAAGTCCCACTCGCAGACCAAGGCAGCAGCGTGTTCCTCAAGTATGCCGTGTGCAGTAGCAAGGAGCAAGCATATAAGCAGACACAAAACAGGGCAGATAGCAAGTAGCAATGGCAGTTAGCAAGGTCCCAAACAGCCTGCGGAACTAAGCACAGCGTGTAGCAGCGATCAGATGATTCTGTATAGCAGGCATGATGAATAAAGTTACCTGCCCTGAAGTGTTTTCATCAAATCTGTGATCTGCATATCGTGTAGTCCACGTATTGATTCCTGTGTGATCTCATGGGTAGGTCCTCCACTATACAGGAGCCATAGATGCCAGTGTTTTCCAGCAGCTCGTGTCCCTGAGAATATAGACTGCAGGATGTCCACTGTGCGGCCAGGATGCCAAGCTGCGTCAATGAGGCCGATGGCTGCCAGGTCCCAGGTTTGGCGTGCTGGCTGGGAAGGATGTGTCGTCAGAGCCTCTTAGCTCCGCCCACCGACCAGTTTCGCGCATGCGCGCTTCATCAGGGTGTGGCTAAAGTATAATGGGAATGCCTTATATGTGTCTGTCACTCCAACTCCACCCACCAGGGTTGGAGCAAGGTAAGAGGATGCCGCCCCCCAGCAAAGTGCCGTCAAACGAATCAAATATGCTTTTCAAAGCCAAGGGGGGAAAACGAGAGTATCAACAGGAAAAAGACACCGTGGCCTTCAGACTCAGCAAGGTTTCTAGATAGAGGAGTCTTTTAATAGATATATATTGGGGAATAAGAGAGCACTGAACGCTGCTTGGTTGTCAGTCAAGCAGTATACATTATTTAAAGAAAACATTGTAGCCCAAAGTCTGCGTTATGACCCAAAGGGGCCAAAGTACGCAGCTTATAGATCCAGCTACACTCCTTTTGTTTTAAGACCCTATCAAAGTCGCCCCTTCTCTGTGAAATATTTAACTTGTAGATTCCCTTGACTTTTGATCCAGCCAGATATAATGCTGTGCCAGTGGGGTTGTATATTCCGGATCTCTAGCGTTCCGCATATGCTCACCTATCCTTGCTCGTAATGGGCGTGTGGTTTTCCCAATGTAGTGGGTACCACAGGGACAGGTGAGCATATACACCACTCCCTCTGTAGCACAGTTAATAAAGGACTGTATCCGGTAGGATTTCTGCCCAAGGGAATCAACAAATTCTACAGTGCGATCCACTAAATTACATATCTGACAGTGTCCGCACCTAAACATGCCATTGGGTATCGATCTTCCCAGCCATGTTGTAGAGGTGGTCCTTTTGAACTCGCTTTGGACCAATTGGTTCCTGAGTGAAGGGGCTCTCTTAGCTGTAAGATGAGGGTAGTCCCCAACAAGAGACCGAATCTCGGGGGACGCAGTAAGTACTGGCCAATGTCTAGTAAGAATCTCTTTAATTTTTCCCCAATGGCAACCATATGGGGTTGGGACTCTTAATACTGCATTCCCCCGAGATCCTCCCTGGGGAATAGTCCCACTCCTATTTGATGTCAATAGCTCTGTCCTATCAAGGGCCCAAGCTCTCTTTAGCGCCTTCTTGAGGATTTTATGGGAGTAACCCCTTTCTCTAAATCGAGAGTACATATCCTTAGACTCCCTAGCAAAGGAGTCATCCGAGCTACAGTTGCGGCGCAGCCGCTGGAACTCACCTATGGGAATGGCTCTTACCTGACAGGGGGGATGACAAATGCCGTGGTTGCAAACCCATTCACCTCAAATAGACTGGGCCACGGGTCAGTTAACTATCTGGTCACCTCATTGTTTTCAACGGTGTTTGGGGAAGTTAACATTGGGGCAAACCAGAGTTCAGGTGGGAGGTGTGCCAGATCAGTACTCTGAATATTCCGATGTATTCTGTCCCAAGGCAGCGGACAAACTGCCCCCACATCGGCCTTTCGACTGTCCCATCGATCTCCGTTCAGGTTGTGTACCCCCCAGGGCCATTTGTACAATCTGTCGGGGCCCGAAAAATTGGCCATGCAGGATTACATACGTGAGAGTTTGGCCAAGGGCTTCATTCGGCCGTCCCGGTCACCCGCTGGGGCAGGTTTCTTTTTTGTTAAGAAAAAAGATGGGGGCTTACGGCCATGTATCGATTACCGGGGGCTTAATAAGATCACAGTGAAGAATCGCTACCCGTTGCCATTAATAGATGACCTATTCACACAGGTCACGGAGGCTAGGATATTCTCGAAACTAGATTTACGGGGGGCATACAATCTGGTGCGTATAAGAAAGGGCGACGAATGGAAAACGGCCTTCAATACACCAGACGGGCATTACGAGTACCTGGTAATGCCCTTTGGGTTATGTAATGGCCCGGCCGTTTTCCAGGAACTGATTAATGAGGTCTTCAGGGAGGTGTTGGGGAAATTCGTTTTGGTTTACCTTGACGACATTCTTATTTTTTCTAACAACCTCTCTGATCACAGAACCCATGTCAGATGGGTATTGAACAAACTGAGACAGAATTTATTATATGCTAAACTGGAAAAGTGCATTTTTGAGGATACGTCAGTGGCCTTTCTGGGATATATAATCTCCACCTCGGGCCTGTCTATGGACCCTGCCAAGGTCTCCGCGGTCCTGGAGTGGCCGCAGCCGGTGGGGTTAAAGTCCTTACAACGGTTCTTGGGTTTCGCAAACTACTATAGAAGGTTTATTAAGGGGTATTCTACAGTAGTCGCACCCCTTACCAGTCTTACGAAAAAAGGGACAGACACCACTCATTGGCCTCCTGAGGCTTTACAGGCATTCGATACTTTAAAGAGGTTGTTCTGCTCGGCGCCCATATTGAGGCACGTGGACACTTCTTTCCCATTTATTGTTGAGGTAGATGCCTCAGAGGTTGGGGTGGGGGCTGTGCTGTCTCAACGTTCAGGTCTTCAGGGGAGATTACACCCGTGTGCCTATTTTTCTCGGAGGTTCTCTCCGGCAGAGAGAAACTACGATATAGGCAATAGGAAGCTCCTAGCCATCAAACTAGCCTTCGAAGAGTGACGTCATTGGCTGGAAGGAGCAGCACACGATCACGGTTTATACCGACCACAAGAATCTCGAGTACATCGAGGGGGCTAAAAGGTTAAGCCCGCGACAGGCTCGATGGTCGTTATTTTTTTCAAGGTTCACATTCTTGATTACGTACACTCCAGGTAGTAAGAATACCAAGGCGGACGCACTCTCGAGGTGTTTCGAGCCAGAGACAGCACAGCCCTCTGTTCCCAAGACCATTGTCCCACGAAATTTGGTGTTAGCCACTACCGAGACTTGGAAGAACTGGAAGGAAACTTTGGGTCCTTTCCAGCAGGATGTTCCGGAAGGGAAACCTGAGGGGGTTTTGTTTATCCCGTTGCCCTTCCGTCTCCAGATCCTGGAGATGGTCCACTCACACAAAAATGCGGGACATCCTGGGGCAGCTAGAACGCAAGATCTCGTGGCCAGGTGTGCGTGGTGGCCCTCACTAGCAGCTGATTGCAAGGAGTTTGTCAGGGAATGTGCGGTGTGCGCAAAAAGCAAGTCCTCCCGACTGGCATCTGTAGGTACTCTGCAGCCTTTGCCCACCCCGAGTGAACCATGGACCCACTTGTCCATGGATTTTGTGGGGGAGCTTCCTAGGTCGGAAGGCATGTCAGTCATCTGGGTAGTGGTCGACCGCTTTAGTAAGATGGCCCATTTCGTGCCCTTAAAAGGACTCCCCTCGGCCCAGGAATTGGCCGACTTATTTATCACTCATATCTTCCGGCTACGTGGCATTCCGGAAGACATAGTATCCGATCGGGGAGTCCAGTTTGTCTCAAAATTTTGGAGGGCATTCTGTCACCAAATGGGCATGGGACTGTCATTTTCGTTGGGCTACCACCCACAGACAAATGGCCAAACAGAGAGGGTCAACCAATTATTAGAGCAATTTTTAAGATGTTACGTTGCTGAAGCGCAAAGTGATTGGGTTAAATTCTTACCTTACGCAGAATTTGCGCACAATAACTTAAAGAGTTCTTCCTCGGGTTTCTGTCCTTTTCAGATAGTGACCGGGAGGTTACCCAAATTCTCCCCATTGCCGATTGCGTCCAATCCATTCCCAGCCTTGGAGGCCTGGCAGAGGTCATTTAGGGACATGAGGTGGACCATAAAAGATAATCTAGTGAAAGCGTTTCAGAGTCAGAAAGGCCAAGCGGACAAGAGACGCTCTTTAGAGTGCAGGTTTCAACCAGGAGACTTGGTCTGGGTGTCCACCCGCCACTTAACTTTGAGACAGCCCTCAGCCAAGTTGGGGCCTAGGTTCGTGGGTCCATTCCGGGTAGTAAAAAAGATCAACAATGTCACATATACTATTGATCTCCCTACAAACATGCGTGGCGTCAGGTCCTTCCATGTGTCCCTACTGAAACCTGCAGTTCATGTGGGTCTCACTCCTCCTCCTCCAGTAATAGTTGATGACCAACCGGAATATGAAGTCGAGAAGATTTTAGATTCTCGGGTAGTGCAGAATTCTACACAGTATCTGGTACACTGGAATGGGTATGGCATGGAAGAGAGGCAATGGGTACCTGGGAACCGCATGCATGCGGACGAGTTAGTGAGGGAGTTTCATGCCTTACACCCCGAGAAACCTGGTAGGAGTTGTCCGGAGTCCACTCCTCGGGGGGGGGGGGTACTGTAAGGAAACGCGGAAAGGCCGCAGTCTCTCGAGGTGAGGCGGCTGTTTCCGCGTCCAGCATGGCGTCACAACGCGGAAAAAAAGGCGCATGCCGCATAGGCAGTGCAGCGGAATCCGCATTGGTAACGGCGGAGTCCGCATTGGTAACGGCGGAATCCGCATCAGAGGCGGCCCCCGCTCTAGATACATTGCATGACAGTACTGGTGTGGCTGGGACTGATAGTCCACCAAGATTCAGACTTACACGCGTGCGAGCACAGAGGCAGAGTTTAAATAGCAGTTAGAAGGGAGTCGGCTGACCAGCTGGGTCAGCTGACAAATTCCACTGCTCTCATTGGACCAGCAATTAGGGAGGTCCTGGAAAGGTCCTAGAGTATATATACTGCTGGTTGTTCACTTGCTCTTTGTCTGGCGTGCGATCACATATGTGGGAGCACCCAGATCCGTAGTCAGATCCGCAAGTGTGCCGGGACCAGCTGGAGCTGTAATCCTACACTTAGCTAGATTCTGTTGATAGCTAAAGTACTAGTTTGATTGTGATTATCTGTTATGACTTTTGCCTGCCTTGACTACCCTTCTGAACTCTGATCTTGTACCTCGATATTTCTGATACTCTGTTGCCGAACCCCGGCTCGTTCCTTGACTCTGCTTCTGCCTCCTGATTTTGTACCCCGATATATCTGATACCCCGTTGCTGAACCCTGCCTGTACTTTGACTCCGCCTTTGCCTCCTGATCTTGTACTTTATCTGTCCGTGTGTGTACGACCTGGCTTGTCCGACCTCGAGAACCGACCTTACTGTTAGAGGCGGTTCCTTGCTCTGGTAGTAATCCTTCCTCCTGAAGGTTACTTCCAGTCTGTCCTTCCTACTGTCAGTCTGACTCCTCCCGTCTTGGAGAGCTCAGGTCTGCGGAAGGAATCTGTGCAGTACCCCTTGCTGCACTGAGGCCTAGTCCTCTAAGTGTCACTGTTACACCAAACACTACACTCTACTCAGGTGAACAGAGGTTAGCTAGTATATCGGATTATCAGTGATACTGCAGATCACGTATAATCTGGTATACATCTGTATTCCCAGTGATTCTGCAGATCACTGGTAATCAGATCCTCTCTGTGCTTCACCGATCGTTACAATGACATGGGGAAGTTAGGCTGTTTGCTGCCTGCTGTGTTTCCAAGACTTTGTGGTGACATTTGGTATCAAAGTGCTATGCTGGCACATCAGTTACCTTAACTTGCTGATGTTTATGGGACAGTCTTTGCAGGTACCAGTGTATAGTGTGGAATCCCAGAGAGACCAGTGAGCAGAAAGCTTCTCCTCAAAGTATCCACTTCTCATCATGTTTGTGCTAGCTTCTCGGCCACACAGAACCCTTCCCACACCATTCTCAGTTTCTAAGCCTATTGTGATGCCCAAGCTATTACAACCAATCATAAATAATATAGAAGGATAATATTTTCATTATCAGTTAGCTGTTGAAGCAGACCAGTTACTCTATGGCAGTTTTGAAAGTTTGTGTTCAGTATTTACATTTACAGTATTGATGAGTCCAAAAACTGCTGTATAACTGCAGCGATAGCTGGCTTCCATTTTTACATGCAGGAGAGCCACTCAGATTTTGGTATCTAAAACTGAAAAGTCAGATAGTGATACTTTCATTGTTTATATCTTATGTAATAAAACTCCTGTGTCCCTGCATCATCCTTTCCGTGTATCCTTGTGTGTGCGCTACTGCCCATGTGTACTGCGGACAGCGTTGGGACAGGAGGACGTGGCCAGGAGCCAGACGGGCGTGTGAGGGACGGATGGGTGTTTGCTGTGGATGGGGGCACGCACTTGGCGGATGGGTGTGCGCGCATGCACAATGTTATGCGGCGGGACAGAGACCTAGAGCCCATTTTAAACAGGCTTAGGTCAACCTGGTACTTATAGAAAAGAGGCAAATGTCCTCTTGAGGTATTGGTGACACTGGCAAAAGATAACATTTATTTATGGTTCCAAGACACAACAGTTACGCTTTGAGGAAGCACCATGCCTAACAGCACCATTAATCTGAGTCTTCACATTCATGGCTTCTGATCTTTCACTGTATCTCAGCCATTTAATTTTATGAGGGTCACTTTTAGTCATGTTTGTGCTCTTGAGGCCTTCTTCTTCAATCAGCTTATTTTTATCACTTGTTGCCTTTAAGTATCTCTTTCACTGAGTCACGTTTTTCTCAACATGTAGATGTAAGGTTTAATATACAGTTTTTTTTTTATAGAAGAGGCAAGTGCCCTGTGGTCATATTGGTGGTGACAAACCCCAATATTTAGTCATGGTTCTTATCTATTTAGTTTTAATGGACAACTGTAGTGAGGAGTATGTGGAAGCTGACATATTCATTTCTGTTTAAGCAATACCAGTTGCCTGGCTGTTCTGCTGATCCTCTCTCTAATACTATTAGCCATAGACCCTGAACAAGCATGCAGCATATCAGGTGTTTCTGACATTGTCAGATCTGACAAGATTAGCTGCATGCTTGTTTCTGGTGTGATTCAGACACTACTGCAGCCAGAGAGATCAGCAGGGCTGCCCGCAACTGGTATGGTTTAGGAGTAAATAAGTATGGCAGCCTCCACATACTTCTCTCTTTAGTAGTCCTTTAAAGGGGAACTAAAAAGAAAGGAATATGGAGGCTGCCAAATGTATTTCCTTTTAAACAATACCAGTTGCCTGGCAGCCCTGCTGATCTTTTTGGCTGCAGTAGTGTCTGAACAACCTCAGAACCAAGCATGCAGCTAATCTTGTCAGATCTGACAAAAATGTCAGAAACACCTGATCTGCTGCATGCTTGTTCAGGGGCTATGGCTAAAAGTATTAGAGGCAGAGGATCAGCAGGGCTGCCAGGTAACTGGTATTGCTTAAAAGGAAATAAATATGGCAGCCTCCACATTTCTTTTTCTTCAGTTGCCCTTTAGGGCCCATTCACACTTACAATCGCAGAACGCCGGCGATTACCGCCGGCGTTCTGCTGGAGTGATTTTCCCGCGATTAGCGCGGAAAAATCACTGGACACTGCGGCGGTTTTGGAGCGATCGCGATTAGCGTGCTATGCACGCTAATCACGATCGCAAATCGCGGAACGCTCGTCGCCGGCAAACCGCTGCATGCAGCGCGGTTGCGGTTATCGCTAACCGCAACCGCGGCAGTGAGAACACTGCCATCCGCTACATTGTGTAGCGGTTCTTGCAGAACCGCTAGCGGTTTGCCGTGAGCGGGAATCGTGCGATTCCCGCTCAGGTGTGAATGGGCCCTAAAGGAAGAACCATGCATAATATCTCTGTTCATTCTCTGCACTGCTGTTGACCGTAATGGATCATTTTGCGTTTATGAATCTTCACGCAATGATCACAATTACATTCTTGATCCCAATTTTGATTTTGCATGTAGTCTTGATTTTTCTGAATTTTTGCAAGTTCCATGAAACTATGTTTACAGAATTCACTAGTCTAATTTGAACATGGTTTTGCATTAAAATAAATGATGGTATGGCTGTGAAAATATCATATTCACCAAAGCATTGAAGTCTATACACGTGAGAAAACACATTATTACAAACATGGATATTTCATGATTTTATGAGTCAATATGAAATTTCACATTCTGATGATGATGACATGTAAAATTGATTTTGCTATAGTTGGACATTTTACATTATGATTTTTTTTGCATCATAACTGCAAATTTCAATGCAAAATTACTGCCTCACTCCTCTTCTTTTGCTAATTCCCACTGGTTAAATGTTATGGAGTTCAGTTTTAGTCTTTCTTTTGGTCTGTGTGAAATTCACTCCCCCTCAAAAATAAATAAATAAATAAATAAAAAAAAATAAAAATAAATCAGCACAAATACAAACTCCGTTATGTTTGGTTTCTGCGGTTTGTGCCCGTTTCTTTGTGCCTCAAAATTAAAGAATTGTGCTACTACTGTTTTACTTTTTTGTGTTCTTTAGGCTTTCTTTGATCAGTTTATTTTAATTGTTTATTCCCTTTAAGTATATCTGTCACTGGCTGCCTTATTTCTGAAAGATATAGAGGATTTCTCATAAGGCACCACCTCAGTATTTAGGAAGACCGCTTTTTTGTCATAGTCACTCACTCCTACAAGGTCAGTTGACCTTATATACATAATTACACAGCGCGTGCATGAAAGAAGGGCGCCGGCTTATTAATGAATTTGGCGCCAGGTATTAATGAAATTTGCTAACGAGAATCAAGCTTTATTAACGATAATTACTGTTGCAAAATAAAAGAGAAATAATAACGAATAAGTATTAAAGTCGTAACGTTTTTCGTCAATACTGCTTAACCAAACCCTACCCTCACACAGAACCCTCCCCTGGTGGTGCCTAAAACTAACCACTCCCCTGGTGGTGCCTAACACTAACACCCCCCCCCCCCCGGTGGTGCCTAACCCTAACCACACCCTGGTGGTGTCTAACCCTAACCACCGCCCTGGTGTTGCCTAAAACCGCCACCTAGGAGGTCCCTAACCCTAACCACTCCCCTTGGGGTTGCCTAACACTAACCACTCCCTCTGTACTGTACTCTGTACTTATTAACAAAATAATATGACAAAAACTACAGTATACCGCTATAAACGTCTAAAACGATAACTACCTCAAAATCTATAATGTTATAATCTTATTAACAAAATTTTTCGCGGCGCCCTTTTTTCATGCTTTTTTCATCGTATTAATGATAATTGCATTAGAGTCTATGGTGGCGCCCTTTTTGTCCACCCTCAGCCGGCGCCCTTTTTTCCTGCTCCCTACACAGCTATCAAATAAGAGAGTGGCCACCATCACAATAGAAGAACAAGTGGAGAAGACCTTTTTCCTTCCTTTAGTTGGACTGATCTTACAGATTGCTAAGATGATCTGAGTGTAGGAGATGATGGCCACCATAAAAGAACAAAGTAAGAATCCATGGTTATTATTATTAGTATTTATGTAGTGCCAATATCGTCCACAGCATTTTACAGATTATATTGTCTTGTCACTTAACTTCTCACAATCTAACCCCTACCATAGTCATATGTCTATGTCTATATTGTGTAGTGTATGTATCATAGTCTAGGGCCAATTTAGGGGGAAGCCAATTAACTGATTTGTATGTTTTTGTTTTTTTTGTGATGTTGGTGAAAACCTGGGTGCCTGGAGGAATTACACAAACTCCATGCAGATAGTGCCTTGGCTGGTATTTGAACCAGAGACCTAGCACTGCAAAGCTATAGTACAAACTATTACACCAATGTGCTGCACAGTTAACATACAACAGAGGCTGAAGGTAATAGGGAGCACCCCAAAAATTTTGTAGAAGATTCCGATCCTCACAGAAAAAGTGCTTTAATTTTGACAAACAAAATGAAAGCCTGAAAATGAGTATGAATGAAGGTAAGATAAGGAAAATGGAAGTGCCCCAAGATCCTGGGCCCACGCCACAGCTCCGCTCACTGCCGGTGTCCTCCACTGCAGGCCCAGGACGGCTGCCAGGGCCTGGAGGAAGCCCCAGGTAAGTGGATTTGGATTTTTTATTAGCTTGGACCTCTCCTTTAATTGTTTATGTAAGACTTTCCAGAATTTGTTAAATAGTGTAGAATAGCATCCACCCCCTACACTCAGCACAAATAAAAATCCCATCATGTTTGGCTTGTGTTAGAATATCTCACAATTTTATTATATGTTTTCATGGGACAACACTGAAGATAGGACACTTTGATGCAATGGAAAGTAGTCAGTGTACGGCTCGGATAAAACTGTAAATTTGCTGTCCTTTCAAACTAACTCAACACACAGCCATTTTTGTTTAAACCTCTAGCAATACAATGCTGCCCTCCCCCCTTCCCCAGTGAAGAATGTCAAAATTCTGTCCAATTAGACATTTTAACTCTCCGGGGCCATGTCACATGTTAGTGTTACAAGGTCTCAGGTGTGTTACATTTGGTGTTATCGCTCTCACACTCTCTCATACTGGTCACTGGAAGTTCAGCATGGCTCCTCATGGCAGATAACTCTCTGAGGACCTCAAAAAAGAATTGTTTCTCTACATACAGTCCTAGGCTATATGGAAGATTGCCAACACCCTGAAACTGAGTTGTGGTTTAACAGGACAGATACCACTTAAAACAGGGCTCCCCATGGTGGACTAAAGAAGTTGAGTGCACGTGCTTAGCGTCATATCGAGAGGTTGACTTTTGCCAATAGACATACGAGTGCTAGCAGCATTGCTGCAGAGGTTGAAGGGTTGGAGGCTCAACCAGTCAGTGCTTAGACCATACACCACACTGCTTCTGTTTGGTCTGCTCCGCATGGCTGTCGTCCCAGAAGGAAGCCTCTACTAAAGATGATGCACAAGAAAGCCTACAGTTTGTGAAAGACAAGCAATGGACATGGATTACTGGGACCATATCCTGTGGTCTGATGAGACCAAGATAAACTTATTTGGTTCAGATTGTATCAAATGTGTGTGGTGGCAAGCAGGTGAGGAGTACAAAGTCAAGTGTGTTTTGCTTACAGTTAAATATGGTGGTGGGAGTGTCAAGGTTTTGGGTTATAGGGGTGCTACTGGCACTGAGGAGCTATAATTCATTGAGGGGACCAAGAATGCCAACATTTAATATGATATACCAAAGCTGAGCATTGTCCCTTCAAAAATGGGGCTTCAGTATTCCAACATGATAACGACCCCAGACACACCTACAAAATTACCACTGCCCTGGTAAATAAACAGAGGGCAAAAGTGCTGAACTTGCCAAGCATGTCTCCAGACCTAAACCCTATTGAGCATCTGTGTGGAATTCTCAAATGGAAGGTGGAGAAGCACAAGGTCTCTAACATCCACCAGCTTCATCATGGAGGAGTGGAAGAGGATTCCAGTGGCAGCCTGTGAAGCTCTAGTGACCTCCATGCTCAAGAGAGATAAGGCAGTGCTGGAAAATAATGATGGGCACACAACAAATTGACACTTCGGGCACAACTGGGACATCCTTCACTTCGGGGTGTACTCACTTTTGTTGCCAGTGGTTCAGACATCCATGGCTGTGTGTTGAGTTAGTTTTATGGGACAACAGATTTACACTAGTATACAAGCTGTACACTGATTTTCAAAGTGTCATATCTTCAGTGTTGTCCCATGAAAAAATATAATAAAATATTTACAAAAAATGTGAGAGGTATTCTCTCTTTTGTGAGATGCTGTATGATTGTACCTATTTATGCTGCACAAATATAGATTTGTGCTGTTTTTTATTTTGAAGATATTTTTTTCCAGATGATGATATCTTCCAAACCCCTACAACAGTGCATAGACATTCAACTGGTATGGTTTCTGTAGTGCTGTGTACAGTATATGTCCATTTGTGCTACAAAAATCATACTTCAATATTTTATTATTTTTTAGATATTATAGTTTTTATAAAAGGTCAAAAGTTCACTCAGCCCCCCCCCCCCCCCTACAACAGTATATGGCTAAGTGAGCCTAGGTGACCTTCACAAAAACTTTAATGTCTCAAATACTATAAAAGATGGAACAATGGTTGTTGCAACCAAAATAAGCACACATGTGGCACTATCCAGCCATACTGGCTTCATGCAATGTTGGATGGTAGGGACAGAGTTATCATTGTTTGGATCGTCTTCAAAACAAAAATAGCACAAATCTTAATTTTTGCAGCACAAATTGGCACAAATGTAGCACTAACCAAACACAATGGAATTGTATTTGGTTACAGAACCACTTTTTTGTGCTCTTAAGGGCGTCTTAGTTTTTCATCGCTTATTGCCTTTTAAGTATCTCTTTCACCGCCTCATTTCTCAATGTGTAGATGTAAGGATTAATCAATGGAACCACCACAGTGTACAAGATGGCCACTTTTTTTGTCATAGCCACCCCTTGGATGGTCAATGGGCTTTATATACATAAGTATGCAGCTGCCAAATAAAAGACTGACCACCATCACATGAGAAGAACAAGTGGAGAAGACCTTTTTCTTTCCTTCTGCTGAACGGATCTTACAGATTGCCAAGATGACCTGAGTGTAGGAGATGATGGCCACCATGAGAGAACAAAGCAAGAACCCCGAGTGGACAAGTAGCAGAAGCTGAAGATAAGATGGAACAGCACAAGCGTTCTGCAGAAGAGGTCTCACATCACAGAAAAAGTGGTTTCATTTAGAAAAACAAAATGATAATCTGAAAATATGTATGAAAGGAAGCAAGGTCAGGAAAAAGGAAGCTGTCCATAATCCCATAACCAGCTGAACACACCTCCTCCTATGCATGATGGTTGAGTAATGCAGAGGGTGGCATATGGCCAGGTACCTGTCATAACACATCACATCAATCAAACAAAATTCAACCATCCCTACAAAATAGTATAAATAGCACTGAAACAGACAAGCAGGTACAGATAGTTGATTGCTGAGACTGATCAGACCTCTTAGGAGAATTGGCACAACTATACTGGTGAAAATTGTGTCTGTGATTGCAAAATTACACAGAAAGAAGTACATTGGGGTGTGTAGACTCGGAGACCTTAGATACAAGACAATCATGAAAATGTTGCCTGCCATGGTTAACAAGAAACACATGAGAAATATGGAGAAGATTGCTGGTCGTATGTAAGATGGAAAGGAAAAGCCCACCAGAATGAATTCTTCCATGATGGTCATGTTCATTAAAGGAGGGTGTGTAAGACTTGACATGACTGGAAAACAGTAACATGATTGTGCAATGGTTATGTTTGCCAGAGTAAGGATGATGAACATGAGTTATTAAGGCTCTCCTAATGTCAAAAATATTTGACATGATTTTATCCTCAAGACTGTACGTTATTTGTTAAAGGGAACCCAAAGTGAGAATAGTAGGGAAGCTGCCATCTTCAATCTCTAATAAACAATTCCAGTTGCCTGACTTCTTTGCTGATCCTCTGCATGGCCCAGAATGAGCATGCAGATCCGATGCTGTGACTCTGGTGTGACTGCACTGGCTGCAAGCTTGTTGCAGGTGTGTGACTCAAACAACTAAAGCCAAAAGGTCAGTATGACAGCCAGGCAACAGAAATTGCTATAAGGGAATGAAGATGGCAGTCTCCATATTCCAGCCAGGGTAACAGAATATTTATTACTTATCATCTGTCACATAGTTACATAGTTATTTGGGTTGAAAAAAGACATACGTCCATTGAGTTCAACCAGAGAACAAAGTACAACACCAGCCTACTCCCTCACATATCCCTGTTGATCCAGAGGAAGGACAAAAAAACCCTTACAAGGCATGGTCCAATTAGCCCCAAAAGGGAAAAATTCCTTCCCGACTCCAGATGGCAATCAGATAAAATCCCTGGATCAACATCATTGGGCAAAACCTAGTAATTGTAGCCATGGATGTCTTTCAACGCAAGGAAAGCATCTAAGCCCCCTTTAAATGCAGGTATAGAGTTTGCTATAACGACTTCCTGTGGCAATGCATTCCACATCTTAATCACTCTTACTGTAAAGAACCCTTTCCTAAACAAATAGCTAAAACGTTTTTTCCTCTATGTGCAGATCATGTCCTCTAGTCCTTTGAGAAGGCCTAGGGACAAAAAGCTCAGTCGCCAAGCTGAGACCTTCCATCCCACGTATCAATTTTGTTGCTCGTCTCTGCACCTGCTCTAAAACTGCAATATCTTTCCTGTAATGTGGTGCCCAGAACTGAATTCCATATTCCAGATGTGGCTTTACTAGAGAGTTAAACAGGGGCAATATTATGCTAGCATCTTGAGTTTTTATTTCCCTTTTAATGCATCCCAAAATTGTGTTAGCTTTAGCTGCAGCGGCTTGGCATTGAGTACGATTATTTAACTTGTTGTTGATGATTACTCCTAAGTCCTTCTCCAAGTTTGATGTCCCCAACTGTATCCCATTTATTTTGTATGGTGCTAGACCATTGGTACGACCAAAATGCATGACTTTACATTTTTCAACATTGAATTTCATCTGCCATTTATGTGCCCATATAGCCATCCTATCCAGATCCTGTTGCAATATGACACTATCTTCCTGAGAGTTGATGATTCTGCACAATTTTGTATCATCTGCAAAAATAGCAACATTGCTCACTACTGCATCTACTATGTCATTAATACGGGTGTATAATTTCCTCCCAATAGCTCGGTTGGGTTGGGAGTCAGTTGGAAGGGTTAGTATTAAGGCTCTTTCATACAGGCAGCTTGGTACCAGCACTCACGTCTGATATGTCACGGCTCTCTGCTGCTAGGTAAAACCATACCATGGAGAAGGGGCTCATCCCCACCTCCAGTGCCCAGGAGGAAGATGGAGGTAACTAACTTCACACCAGAGGGTGTAGGCCCTGGGGAGTGGGTTCCTGGGTTCCTCAGATGCCCACCCTACCCAGTTAAAATTGGTATAAGGATACTGAAGTACCCCTTCCACATTTCCACAAAGAGTTAAAAAACAACAACTTAACAATAAGAAAAAGTATTTTATTAGTCTTAATTAACCATAAATACTTACCTTTTTTTAATCACATCCCAATATCCTCAGAAATGTCCCATGCCAATATCCTGTCACTATGAAGATTGAAGATCCCAAACTAGCGATGAACAGCACCTGTACATGTCACCACTGGCACCCACTATACTAAACTATAGCAAGCCCGGGCAAAGTATCTTTAACCCCTAGCCGACCATTCCACACCAATTGGCGTGAATGCAGTGGCAGCCCCAGGAAGGCTAGGGGCGGGGATTGCAGGAGATCGCTCGTGCCGATGCACACGCACCTCCACTGGAATGATGAAGCTCGCTCAGAGACTGTTAGACGGCGAAACCGCCATCTTTTATCAGTGTACAGTGCTGCTATCTATGGCAGCGCTGTGCTGGGGACAGCCGTGTGACACGGCTGTTCCCTCTAGAGACACAGGAGTGATTAGCTGTCATAGGCTGATGCCTATGACAGCTGATCACAGTGATTGGCTGGCGGAGGGAGGGAAAGGATAAAAAAAAAAAAAAATAAGAAATAGTGATATTAATTGAAAAAGAAAACAAATAAATAAATAAACAAGCTGTCAGGGATCAGATCCCACCAAAAGAAAGCTCTGTTGGTGGGGAGAAAAGGGGGGGGGATCACTTGTGTGCTGAGTTGTGTGGCCTTGCAGCGAGGCCTTAAAGCTGCAGTGGCCTATTTAGTAAGAAAAATGGCCTGGTCATTAGGGGGGGGGGGGGGTTTAACACTGTGGTCCTCGAGTGGTTAAAAAGTGGGTGCTGTGGGTGCTATGTGTTTCGGGGGGGTGGCGGGAGCAGGTGCCTGTGGTAGTCACAGGGTCAGGGCTTGTTATACTAGAGAATAGCAAGCCCCAGCAGATCATCCTTGAATGTCCTGTTGGGGCTCCTCATTGGCCCTATAACAGAGGAGGTGGATTCCCATTGGTCTGTTAAGTGACCAACAGGAAGCACTAGTGGTACTTTCAAAGACGCTCTGCCGGGGCTTGCTATACTCTAGTATAACAAGACCAGACCCTGTGACTGCCACGGGCACGCACTTCCCCCTTCCTAAAACACATAGCACCCACAACACCCTGCCCTGATGCCCCTGGTGACCCCTACACAGGCCACACGCTAACTCCCACTTGCTCATGGACCATCAGTGGTTAACCCAGGGAGGATTGCCATTGGTCTGTTCATAGACCAATGGCAACATTTTCAAAGATGTTTTGCCGGAGCTTGCTATATTTTTTATTACAACAAACATCGGAGGTGACGTTTGTGGGCACTGTTTGATGCTCAGTGAGGATCTTCAGTCAACATAACAATAGGATATTGTCATGGGACATGGCGTGCATTATTGTCTTCAAGCAGCACAAGTCTTCATTTTTTCAGCACAAATTGGCACAAACGTAGCACTAACCAAACAGTGTGGAATTGTATTCATGCTAATTGTAGCGGGGGTGGTGAGAGGGAAACTTCTCAAAAAAAAATGTTTGTGCTCTTGAGGCCTTTTTGTAATGTTTATTGCTTATTGCCTTTAAGTAACTCTTTCACTGCCTCATTTCTCAATGTGTAGATGTAAGGGTTAGTGAAGGAACCACCACAGTGTATAAGATGGCCACTTTTTTGTCATAGTCATCCCCTAGATGGTTAACGGGCTTTATATACATAAATATGCAGCTGCCAAATAAAAGAGTGACCACCATCGCATGAGAAGAACGAGTGGAGAAGACCTTTTTCCTTCCTTTTTCTGAACGAATTTTCCAGATTGCTAAGATGATAGGAGATGATGGCCACCATGAGAGAGCAAAACAAGAACCCAGAGTTGACAAATAACAGAGGCTGGAGGTAAGACGGAACAGCACAAGAGTTCTGTGAAGAGGCCCCACGTCACAGAAAAAGTGGTTTAATTTAGAAAAACAAAATGATAGTCTGAAAATCAGTATGAAAGGAGGAAATATAAGGATAAAGGAAGCTGTCCAAGATCCCATGACTAGCTGAACACACCTCCTCTTATGCATGATGGCAGAATAATGCAGTGGGTGGCATATGGCCAGGTACCTGTCAAAGCACATCACATCAATCAAGCAAAATTCAGCTGTCCCTACTAAAAAGTATAAATAACACTGAAACAGACAAGCGGGTACAGATATTTGATTGCTCTGATGGATCAGACCTCTTGGGAGAATTGGTACAACTGTACTGATAGAGATGGAGTCTATAATTGCAAAGTTGCACAGAAAAAAGTACATTGGGGTGACTGGGAGAGCTATGATACAAGACAATTATAAAAATGTTACCCGCCATGGTTAACAAGTAGCATATGAGGAGTATGGAGAAGATTGCTGACCCTATCTCTGATGGAAAGGAGAAGCCCACCAGAATGAATTCTTTCACAATGGTCACGTTCATCAGAGATAGGCTTGTAAGACTCGACAGGACTGGAAAAGAGTAACATGAATATGACATGGTTACATTTTCCACAATAGAGACGATGGACATGAGTTATGAAGGTTCTTCTAGGTGTAATTGTTTCTGTAAGACTGGCCTGAATTTGTTGAAGGGAGCTCAAAGTGAAATAATATGAAGGATGCCACCCTCACTCCCTAATAAACAATGCCAGTTGCCTGACTTCTGTTCTAATGCTCTGCCAGATCAGATGCGGTTACTCTGGACTGACTACACTCCACGGCCGTCATGCTACTTGCAGCTGTGTGACTCAAAAAACAACCCAAGCCAAAAGCTCAGTGTGACAGCCAGGCAACTGGTATTATTCATAAGGGAATCAGGATGGCAGCCTCTGTTTTCCTCTCATTTAAAGATTCAGCCTTATTTCTTCTATCCTATAAGTTCCTATACCTTTTCTAATGTGGTCTGTGTTACTGCAGCCTTTTCTAGTTGCACAGTGGTTGTGTTATCTCTATTATATGATCTAATCTTCTCTCTTCTGTCGGCTCTGTCAGCTGAGGCTGGAATGTGTGGAATGTGCTGCACTGCTTGTTATTGGCAGAAGCTATACACACCCTCTCCAAGCTCTGTATGAGTCAGAGACTGAGCTACTCTCAAGCCTATCACACTCTAGTTAGAAGCCATGTCTTTTGTTTGTAAACACTGCCTAAAACTGGCAATTACAAGCCAGGATTGCAACAGGGAGTGGCAGAATCAGCACAGAGGGGCCCAGGAGAACATAATGAATAGAATGGTATGCTTTTTATTGTAAGAATTTTAGAGTACAGATTCTCTTTAAAATTTCTTGCATAAATTAGAGAATTGGACTCATTCCAGAACATTAATATTTCACTGTAGCAGACTGTTCAGTGATGTAGCACTTGTGAATTACCTTATTTAACCACTTGAGGACCCACCCTTTACCCCCCCTTAAGGACCAGTGCTGATTTTTGTGATCTGTGCTGGGTGGGCTCTGCAGCCCCCAGCACAGATCAACTGGCATGCAGAGTGATCAGATCACCCCCCCCCCCGTTTTTCCCCCATATGGGGATGATGTGCAGGGGGGGTCTGATCGCTCCTGCTGGTGGCATGTTGCGGGGGGGGGGCACCTCAAAGCCCCCCTCTGCGGCGACATTCCCCCCCTCCTCCCTCTCCTACCTGTCCCCCCGGTGATCGGGGCTGCACAGGACGCTATCCGTCCTGTGCAGCCTGTGACAGGATGTCCGCTGTCACATGGCGGCGATCCCCGGCCGCTGATTGCAGCGCCGTACAATGTAAACAAAGGAGACATATGTCTCCCACGTTTACATTTAGTCTGCGAGCCGCAATTAGCGGCTCGCAGGCTATTCACGGAGACCCGCTCCGTGATCTAACAGGAAACGGCCGCTCGCGCGAGCGGCCTTTCCTGATTAATTAGGGAGGCACCTGGCGACGCAGATCTGCGTCGCTGGTCCTCCAGCTACCACTTTGCCACCGCACGGTATGAGTGTGCGGTCGGCAAGTGGTTAAAGAAATGTATATGTACTGTTATGTTGATCACGCTGGAGAAGCTTTATCGAAACAGGCCCAAGTTTGTAATTTCCTCCCTACAGCTTCTTCATAGAACAAGGTATCAATCAAATAGACTGTGCTCTCTGACCACAATCCTGCCTGTTGGAGGCTCACACAGAAAAGATTAGTGATAGCCGTACTACTATCATATTCAGGAGGGACTGTGCAAAATTCCACTACTGTCTGTAGTCAGAGAGAGAGAGAGAGATCCGACCGGATATCCAGGATACTGGGTTCGGATATCCGATTCGGCTCGGATACCAAAAAGTTTGGATTCGGATATCCGATTCTGATCCGGATATCTGGGTATCCGGATCCAAATTCAATTCAGATTTTGAAAAGGGGTATCCGAGCAGCACTGTCTGTAGCCTTGACATGAAAAAGGGGTGGGGGAATTTAGTTGAACCAATAAATTATCTAAGCTCTGATTACAGAAATGAAGCAGTCTTCCACCCAAGCTACAGAGGAGAGCAAGGACTGATTTAGGTAGCAGCCAAGGGCGTAACTACTGCCCCTGCAGCCCCTGTGAGCGCAGTAGGGCCCGGGGGGATTCAGGGCCCTGTGCTCGCCTGTGTACATGGATTAACAACAGGCTGGCTCACCAATCTATACATACAATCACTTGCCTGTGCCTTCATGCGAGCGCACAGGACGCGTAGTGACACGTCAAGCAGAGGCAGAGCAGGACGCTTGGTGCTGCTGCCTCCAATCCCATCAGACTTGGCAGTCGCAATTACTGCCCCACCCCCTCATGAACATGGTGGACCTGGGAGAAGAGAGAGAGGATGCAGGCACTGCCGTTGAGAAAGCCTGTGAGAGCTGCTGAGACAGAGGGAGAGAGGGCTGCCTGAACCATGAGGAGGACTTCTGTGTGTAACTATGTTGTTTATTTATGTAGCCCACATGTCACTGTGCCATTGCTGATTGCAGTTGGGAATGGGGATGAGGGAGAAAGGAGGGGGAGAGTCGTGCCAGTAAAAAAGGGCGCACATGGCTAGTGGACAAAAAGGGCGCCACCATAGACTGCAATGCAAAATATTGGCTATTCGGCGCCCGACAGGAAATAACGGCCCCCGAGAAATAGCGGTTACAGGGATCGTCTTAACAAAAGTTTTCGTTTACAGGATAAGGTTTATAACAAATATCATTTACAAGTTCGTTTTGACTTTGTGTTATACTTATTTCTCGTTTTTAAATTTCGCTTATAGGAGCTTTTACTGATTTTCCCGTTTTTAAATTTCACTTACAGGAGTGTAACAAGTAAATTTTCGTTTACACTTATTTTGTCATTTAAAATTCGTTTTCATACGTATAATGCTTAAATATCGTTTTCAACCTTATTCTATTAGAAATACATTGCTCTTGGTATTAACTTTGTTTTTCACACTTATTATGCGTTGATTATAGTTTTATTAACTTACTAATATATCGCTTTTAATATTACCGTTATTTTAAGAATCATAATGCGTACGTGATTGTAAGGCTATTTATTCTATTATATATATATATATATATATATATATATATATATATATATATATATATATATATATATATATATATATATATATACATACACACCTTTTTCTATTTATAATATTATTAATGTGTACGTGATTTTAACGCTATTTATTCTATTACAAATATATAAATTATTCTATTCATGTTATTTATAGTGAAGTATTTTAAGGATTAAATATTTTATTGTTTATATGTGTGTAAGGGTGTTTGTGCAGTGGGGATGGTTAGGGTTAGGCACCACCAGGGGGATGGTTAGGGTTAGACACCACCAGGGGGGTGGTTAGGTGTACGTTAAAAAGGGGCGCTGGGAAAAAAGGGCGCGGGGTTTTAAACGATAAGCATGGATAACGTTTAAAAATGTATTGTACTGTATTTCGTTTAAAATTAATGTTTTATAAAGTTATAAATCATTAAATAATGTGCATTAAATCGGCAATTGTAAAAATGTTAATCTTTCGTTTAAATAGTGAAACGTATAATAACGTTTAAAAAAAAATACTAAGTAACCCTCCCTGTACCTACCCCTAACCCCTAGACCCCCCTATTGGTGCCTAAACCTAAGACCCCCTGTTGGTGCCTAAACCTAAGACCCCCCTGTTGGTGCCTAAACCTAAGACCCCCCTGTTGGTGCCTAAACCTAAGACCCCCCTGTTGGTGCCTAAACCTAAGACCCCCCTGTTGGTGCCTAAACCTAAGACCCCCCTGGTGGTGCCTAAACCTAAGACCCCCCTGGTGGTGCCTAAACCTAAGACCCCCCTGTGATAAGCATTAATAACGTTTCAAAAACATATTGTGCGTTTTTTTCGTTTAAAAATAATGTAAAAAAAAAAAAAAATTGTACTGTTTTTGGTTTAAAAATAATGTTTGAAAAAAATATTGTACTGTTTTTCGTTTAAAAATAATATTAAAAAAATTATAAATCATTAAATAATGTGTAATCATGAGAAGCAGTAATAAAACATTAAGTCTCCGGGCGCCGCTTTTAAAACGTTATTTTTCTCCGGCGCCCTTTTTTTCTATCGGGCGCCCATTAAACGATATTTATTATGGGAGTGAATGGCGGCGCCCGATTTGTCCACTAGCCTCCTGCGCCCTTTTTTACTGTTACCGGTGGTTAGGGTTAGGCACCACCAGGAATGTCTTAGGGTTAGGCACCACCAGGGGGGGGGGTTAGGGTTAGGCACCACCAGGGGAGTTTTAGGGTTAGGCACCACCAGGGAGGTCTTAGGGTTAGGCACCACCAGGGGGGTCTTAGGTTTAGGCACCACCAGGGGGGTCTAGGGGTTAGGGATAGGTACAGGGAGAGTTCTGTGTGAGAGTAAGGTTAGGTATAGTTACAGCACAATATATGTAATATATACAATTTATTAAATTATGTATATTTAAACAAAGAGGGAGTCTAGGGGTTAGGGATAGGGATAGGGAGAGATCTGTGTGAGCCTACAGTTAGGTAGAATTGCAGTAAAATACCTGTAAAATCTACCATTGTATTACTATGCTTAATACAAGTGTAAACGGGGCAGCACGGTGGCGTAGTGGTTAGCTCTCTCGCCTTGCAGCGCTGGGTCCCTGGTTCGAATCCCAGCCAGGGCACTATCTGCAAAGAGTTTGTATGTTCTCTCCGTGTCTGCGTGGGTTTCCTCCGGGCACTCCGGTTTCCTCCCACATTCCAAAAACATACAGATAAGTTAATTGGCTCCCTCTAAAATTGGCCCTAGACTACAGTACTTACACTTCATAAGATAGACATATGGCAATGGTAGGGATTAGATTGTGAGCTCCTTTGAGGGACAGTTAGTGACAAGATATATATATATATATATATATATACACTGTACAGCGCTGCGTAATATGTCGGCGCTATATAAATAATAATAATAAATATCGTTTTTTGTTATAGACGCTATTTGATGTTTCATTTCAGAATTCGTTTGTTGTTATAGACTATAGGCTATTTTTGCCTATCTCCGTGCGGAGAGCCGCAACAGCACCGCCGCTGGAGCCAGGGAAGATAAATACATGTATCTTGTCAGGCTTGTCGAGGGAGGATTACCGGAGACTTCGGGGGAGCCAGCCCTGGACTGCCTGCAGCTACAGCGGAGGGGGGAGCCTCATTGGGACTCTGAGGCTTCCACCTACCGAGGTGAGTACCTCCCAGGGGAACTTTTTTTTGTTACAGGTTCTCTTTAAGGAGAATAGTGAGTACAAGTGATAACATTTTTCAAATCAAGACCTTGTAGTTTTTGAGAAAATCAATTTTAAAATATGCAAAGAAAAAAAATTTTAAACTGTAATTTTTCAGTTTTTAAAACAATATTTTCTTTACATTTTTAAAATCGATTTTCTCAAAAACTACAAAATCTTTTTGGAAGATTATTATTATTATTTTTTTTTACTTGTACCCAGTATTCTTCTTAACATATGTAGCAATTTTGGTGTCAATAGCACGTATGGTGACTTTGCTATTCACTGCTAAATTCGGCATGAAATCATGCGAAAATTACGCAAAATTTTACTCGAAATTACGAATTACTATGCAAAATCAATTGCATTTACAAATCGCAATTCTGTATAGGCGTAATTGTGAAAATGTATGCAAAATTTTGTGCAATTGTAATTAGCTGATTACGATAATCAATTCAGCTGATCAAATCAATCACATGCTTCTCCATGAGTTCTTCTAGACACGACCATCACTATTCTTGTGGCATGGCTTCATGATTTCTTGTTACTAGCAAAAATGAGAAACTGTAATCAAATTAGGTTTACAGCTGGATATGGCAAAAATGGTACAATCCTGGTCACTGGTGCTCAGTTCTATGGTGCCAAAGTATAATGCCTCACTTTTTTGGTAAACATGGGTTAATGTTGATTCATATGCCAGAATTTGGCTACAATTGATGACCAGAGGTTTGGGGGTAATTGAAAGGTCGGAAAAGTTAATTTGGCATCATTTGGCTTTTCATGTACTTCCTACTAAAATGTACAACAAAAAAAAAGATACAGATATTTTATGAATGTGAAGGATGAGACCTCTGAGAAGAATGGGCGAAGTTGTACTGGTGAGAGCACTGTCCAAAAGTACAAATAAGAAGCAGGGTTGCTCGTAAACTACTCCAGTGCGAATCTACACGTCGTAGTCCGCAACTACGCATCGTATTTATTAGGCGAAGTTTAAAAACTATGCTTACGTATTTACGCGTAGTCGTAGTAGCGCTATTCGAAGCTTCGCCCACTACATGTAGTTAACGTCTGTATTGCAAAGTCAACTACGCGTGCGGTAACCGCGTCTATACGGATCATTGTTTGTAATTGCGCATGCGCAGAAATATTATTGCCCTTCTATACGTATACAATTCCGCATTGGAAGGTGGAATGTACGCATATATTAGTTCCCACATGCGCATATTTAGCGGATTAATGCGTAAATTCTTCCGCATAAGGGCATAAGCGTCCGCATACACTACGATTCGCACTACGTGAAGCTTTCATGTTTTAATGCGTAGTCTACAAAATGCAAACGTAGCAAATGTTTTGATTTCAAAAACTTAGATTGCAAAGCTTAATTGCGTAGAACTACGCATAGTTCCAGCGTAGCAAAGTTGGCTGACTACGATCATCCTTGATAAGAAGAAGTACATGGGAATTTGTAGATGTGGAAATCTGAGGTATAACAAAATAATAAGGACATGTCCTTCAATGTAGCAGACAAGGAAGAAGAAGAAGAACACTTCTTGGACTTCTGACAAGAAGAAAAGCCCTATCAGAGTGAACTCTTCCACAGAAGTCACATTCATTGTAAACATGAGACTGAAAATCAGGAATTTGAAATTAAAACATTATTATTATGCACTTACACTGCACTAATATATTCTGTAGCACTTTACAGAGTACACAGAATAATTTAATTTCATTTGAAGAGCATGGGTTTACTGATAACCCAAAGTGAGATAGGAGCAGCACTCTTGGGAAGCTTAACGTGATTCTGTGGAAGGTTCTTTTTGATTAGAGAGCAGTGAATTTGTTTTGTTTTTTATTTGGGGTGATAACTTTAGCTGGCTTTTACGTACCGGATTAACATTGCCGCAGTACGATTGCTTAATGGTGACACGGTGCCGCAGTAAAATTGCTTAATGGTGACACGGTGCCGCAGTAAAATTGCTTAATGGTGACACACTGCCGCACTACAATTGCTTAATGGTGACACACTGCCGCACTACAATTGCATGATAGTGACACGCTGCCGCAGTACGATTGCTTAATGGTGACACACTGCCGCACAACGATTGCTTAATGGTGACATGCTGCCGCACTACGGGGGGCATCATGGTTACTGAATTTGTCTTGTTGGGGGCCTCAAAATTGCTAAATTTGTATTGTTGGGGGCCTCATGATTGCTGAGTTTGTTTTGTTGGGGGCCTCATGATTGCTGAATTTGTCTTGTTGGGGGTCACATGATTGCTGAATTTGTCTTGTTGGGGGTCACATGATTGCTAACTGCGAGACTATGGGAAAAGCTGAATCCTTATCATATGAGACAATAGCATTAAACCTACTTTTTCAGCTTTTTAAAACAGAAAATGAAACTGGGAGGTTTTAAAAAATGAGTACATTTTCAGGAGTAGGATGGATGAAACTGTTTGTCTTCACAGTTTATTTTCAACTTGGATTTTCCATAATGTTCATATATGAGTTAAAACATTTAAATTGCTGTTGGCACTTTGGGATAGATAAGTGACTTTTGGGTTGGAGTTTGGGCACTCGGCCTCCAAAAGGTTCGCCACCACTGTCCTAATCTAATGTCCCACCATTGCTAAGTTCATGTAAACTTGACTCCAACCACGACCACACCCACATTCTGGTCTATGACCACACCCATTTTTCGGCGTAGCCCCATGTACACCGGTTTTTGGCACGGCAAGCTGTGCACGCCGTGCTGCTTCCCCCCCCCCCCCCTTTTTGCCCCCCCCTGGAAAATTTTCTGCGGACGCCCATATGTGGGAGCGACTTAGTCTTGGGGCAGGCAGTCACACGGCGTGCAGGCAGAGATGCTGTGTGTGGGGGCTGACTTAGTCTTTGGGCCGGGCAGGCCTGACCGTGCTTTGCAGACCAGGCATCCATGGTCAGATGGACCCTTGACTCAACGCTGTGTGCCAGAGATGTCACCACTTCCAACATCACGGTACAGTTTGGGTATCCACTTCCACTGCAGTATCCACTTCCACTGCAGTGTGTGGCTTTAATTTGTGTGCTGCATTTCCTCAGGTGGTCATCCCATTGCAGTTTGTGCTTTTTCATCATGTGCCTTTGTAAGGCAGTTGTCCCTATGCGGGTCTTGGTCTTTCCACGACCACGGCTCAGTGTTTGGTGGCAGAGAGTACAGATGGCATCGCTCTTATCTGAGGCAGACACACAAAAATTTCCACACCGCTGAGCCCTGGGGTGATGGCACTTTGGTGGTGGCTGCCGACTGAGTGTTAAGTGGGGTGGCAGAATCAGAGCAGGAGGAGAAAGATATGTCACGGTTCCGTGCGGAAGCTGAGGAAGATGAGGTGTTCTGTGTTAAATAGTCAACTACGTCCTGACAATCTTGGGAGTTGATAGTGGGGTGCCAGAATCAGAGCAGGAGGAGGAAGATGAGGTGTTCTGTGTTAAATAGTCAACTATGTCCTGACAATCTTGGGAGTTGATAGTGGGGTGCCAGAATCAGAGCAGGAGGAGGAAGATATGTCACGGTTCCGTGCGGAAGCTGAGGAAGATGAGGTGTTCTGTGTTAAATAGTCAACTACGTCCTGACAATCTTGGGAGTTGATGGCACGTGCCTTCTGAACACAGCAAGCAATGGGCAGCGCTCACAGGCTGCAAGTGAAGTGAAAGCTCCAGAGATATGCCCAACCCCCAGCTTCTGAACACTGTACATCCAGGGCTGCACAAAGTCACTTCAGCATGGTCTCAAACAGACCTGCCAGTGGCCAGCCTCTGGCTATGGCTCTGCCTCTGCCTGTTTTGTCCATATTGGGGGGATGAAGTGAAAGGTATGCACTGACTTGACTAATACAATGTGCAGTCACACAGATGCAGTGAAAGGTATACACTGACTGCTGGTATAATACAATGTGCAATCACACAGGTGCAGTGAATTAGTATAGCTGCAAAACATGATAAAGCTGGTGGATGTCCGACAGATGTTCAGTAGGGTTTAGGCCTGAAGACATGCTTGATCTGTCCAGCACCTTTACACTCAGTTCTTTTATCATGCTCTGCTTCAGTATGTCACCGCAAACGGTGGCGTTCATGGTTCCCTCAATGAACTGTAGCTCCCCAGTGCCAGCAGCACTAGTGCAGCCCCAAACCATGACACTCCCACCACCATGCTTGGCTGTAGGCAAGACACACTTGTCTCTGTACTCCTCTCCTGGTTTCCACCACACAGCGTAACACCATCTGAACCAAATACGTTTATATTGGTCTCATCATACCACAGGACATGGTTCAGTTATTCATGTTCTTAGTCTTCTTGTCTTCAGCAAGCTGTTTTCAGGCTTTCTTGTGCACCATCATTACCAGAGACTTCCTTCTGGGACTGCAGTCAAGGAGACCAATTTGATGCAGTGTGAAGCGTATAGTTTGAGCACTGACAGGCAGTGGTGTAGCTAAGGTGTTATGGGCCCTGGTGCAAGTTTTACATTGGGTCCCCCCAAGCACTCTATACATAACAATTGATACGGCGCACCAAAACCTGCCAATGGCAACTACAGTGTCAGAGGTGCAAGAAGGGAATAGGGAACAGCTTGTTAATGATTATTACTATTCAAAGCATCTGTAGAAGTGATTATTATGAGCACAGGAACAACAGAGAGATAATACTGCAGCTTAGGCAGGGCCCTTTGGGGCCCCTCTGGCCCAAGGGCCTCGATGCGGTCGCAACCTCTCCACCCCCTATTGCTATGCCCCTGCTGACAGGCTGACCCTCTACCCCTTCAGACTCTGTAGCAATGCTGCCAGCACTCATACGTCTATTTGTAAAAGACAACCTCTGGATATGATACTAACGATGTGCACTCAATCTCTTTGGTCGACCATGATGAGGCCTGTCTTGCCTCACAGACAGGGATGGTACCAACTTACTAGTTCAAGACTCCCTAATGCTCTGGGGTCACGGGGGACCTACTGACTTCAATCTTAGTGGCTTTGTGTAACGATTGGTGTCAGCACGCAGAGAGAATCTGATTATTGGTGATCTGCAGTATCACCAAGAATGCAGATATATACCTGATTATTGATAATCGGCAGAATCACCGATAATACAGATATACAGCTAACGTCTGGACACCTGTATAAGGTGAGTGTTTGGTGTAACAGTAGTACTTTGAGTAATGCACAGGTAATTAGGGACAGTATGAACAATACTGCTCCTGAAGTTCAAAGACCTTCCAGGGGCCTGAGACTCTCCAAGGGGTGGAGTCAGGCTGGAAGGAGGAAGGTCCAGAGAGTGAGTGACACCCAAGGGGAATGTCACTGACTGGTCTGGAGACTATCTCTTAATAGGAGAAATAGCTCTTGAGGTCGGGCAAGCCAGGTCGGCAACACACGGTCAGATAAGGTACATAAACAGAAGGCTGATTCGGTATCCAAGGCAAGCAGGGTTTGGCAACAGAGTATCAGATATGCGAGGTACCGAATCAGATAACAGAAGAGTAGTCAGGAAAGCAATAAGTCATAACAGATATCAAACATTGCCTAGTCTTGGGTGTGAGGTCCGTGGTCTCTACACCCTGGAACTAGTCTGAAGTTTAACAGATGATAACATAAGTTCCCTAGTCTGGGTGTGAGGTCCGTGGTCTCTACACCCTGGAACTAGTCTGAAGTATAACAGATGATAACACAAGTTCCCTAGTCTGGGTGTGAGGTCCAAGGTCTCTACACCCTGGAACTAGTCTGAAGTATAACAAAAGATAACACAAGTGCAAACAAGATTTCTGGCTCAGTGGGAATTCCCAGGTCCTCCTGGTTCTAACACACTGTAGGATCTGACTAAGGTCTGAGTGCTTCCACATAGTGAACACAACGGCAGACAACTTGTGACTGGCCAGCAGTAACCATATATAGTGTAGTGCCCTCTCTGACGCCACCCCTAAGTGATGGACCAATGGAAACTTGCTCTGGCGTCAGCTGACCAGCCTGGTCAGCTGGTCCCCTCTTGGCCGTCATAAAAGTTCTGCCTCTCAGCACGCGCGCGCGTATTCCTAAACCTGTGTGAACTAACAGACTCAGCCACACCAGACGCACGCTGCTGCGTACAAACCGCCGCGCTGGACGCGGAACCAGCCGCCTTGCTGTCAGAACATGCGGCGGCTTTTCCGTGTTCTGCCCTGTTACCAGATGCACGCTTCTGCGTGCAAACCGCCGCGTTGGACGTGGAATTAGCCGCCTTGCTATCAGGACGCACGGCGGCTTTTCCGCGATTTCTCACAGTACCCCCCCTGAGGAGTGGACTCCGGACAGCTCCTACCCAGCTTTCCAGGATGTAAGTTATGGAACTCCCTTTTTAACTCCTCCGCGTGCATATGACAGTCTGGCACCCAAGTTCTTTCCTCTATGCCATACCCCTTCCAATGGACCAAATACTGCACGGAGTTCTGCACAAGCCGTGAGTCCAAGATCTTTTCAATTTCATACTCAGGTTGGTCATCTACCAACACAGGGGGGGGGGGGGGGGAGTGGAATCCATGTGCACTGCAGGCTTGAGCAGGGACACATGGAATGATCTCACACCTCGCATGCCGCCGCCGGCAGGGAGATCAATGGCATAAGTGACATTATTGATTTTCCTGGTCACTGGAAAAGGGCCCACAAATCTGGGCCCCAACTTGGGCGACAGTTGCTTCAGAGCCAAATGTCATGTAGACACCCAGACCAAGTCTCCTGGACGGAATTCCCACTCTATGGAACGTCTCTTGTCAGCCTGTCCCTTCTGACTCTGAAAAGCCTTCTCCAGATTCTCTCTCACTATTCCCCAGATTTGTTTAAATGACTTTTGACAATCCTCCAGGGCTGAAAAGGGGGTAGAAGCCACTGGTAATGGGGTGAACTTAGGTACCTTTCCCGTTATCACCTGAAATGGGGAAAATCCTGAGGAAGAGCTTTTCAGATTGTTGTGTGCAAATTCTGCAAATGGCAAGAATTTGACCCAGTTGGTTTGTGCATCCGCAACATAACTGTCACGATCGGTGTAGCAGAGAGGGTCTGATTCTCAGTGATCTGCAGTATCACTGGGAATACAGATATATACCCGATTATTGATGATCTGCAGTATCACCGATAATCCGATATAACGCTAACCTCTGAACACCTGAGTAGTGTGAGTGCTTGGTGCAACAGTAATACCCTGAGGACTAAGCCTCAGAAACAAGTGCCATACAGTATGAAGTACTGCAGCAATACAGATTCCTCCCGAAGGCCTGGAATCTCCCGGGGGAGGAGTCAGGCGGAGCGTAGGAAGGACAGAACGTGAGTGACACCTAGGAGAGAGTGTCACTAACAGATCTGGGAACTGCCTCTAACAGTAAGGTCAGTTCTCGAAGTCGGGCAAGCCAGGTCGTAACACACGGACAGATACAGTACAGATTCAGAAAGCAGAGGTGGAGTCTAATAAACAAGCAGGGTTCGGCAACAGGGTATCAGAAATATCGGGGTACAGAATCAGGAATCAGATGCAGAGTCTAAGAGCGAGCCGAGGTTCGGCAACAGGGTATCAGAATGACAAGGTACAAGATCAGAATACAGAAGAATAGTAACAAGCTTGGGGAGCCTGAGGAGCGGGTTCCCAATTAATACAGGATGGGCCCTGAGGCAGCAAATACAGAGCTGGCCCTGGGGAGCAGGTGCCCAGCAAATACAGAGCTGGCCCTGTGGAGCAGGTGCCCAGCACATACAGAGCTGGCCCTGTGGAGCAGGTGCCCAGCACATACAGAACTGGCCCTGTGAAGCAGGTGCCCAGCACATACAGAACTGGCCCAGTGGAGCAGGTGCCCAGCACATACAAGGCAGGAACTATCTCCTAGCGATAGAGATAGTTCTCAGGGTCGGGAAGGCCAGGTCGGCAACTCACAGACAAACAAAGTACAGGATCAGAAGACAGAGACAGAGTCAGGGGCTAGCGGAGTTTGGCAACGGAGTATCAGAAATGCAAGGTACAGAATCAGATATCAGGAGAGTAGTCAGACAGGCAGAAAGTCATAACAGATAATCACAATCAAACTAGTACTTTAGACTATCAACAGAATCTAGCTAAGTGTGGGATTACAGCTCCAGCTGGTCCCGGCACACTTTCGGATCTAACTAAGGTCTGAGTGCTACCACATAGTGATCGCAACGACAGGCAACCAGCAACTGACCAAGCAGCAGAATATATAGTTGCTGGACTCTGCCGCCCCGCCCGAACCATTCAGCCAATCATGAGTCCTGCAGGAATCAGCTGACCTTCCTGATCAGCTGACACTTCCCCTGCTGGTATAAAGGTCCTGAATTCAGGCCCGCGCACGCATAGCTCTCCATCTGCCTAGGTGCACTAACAGACCCAGCCACACCAAGCACACGCTGCTGCATGCAAACAGCCGCTTTGCTGTCAGGACATGCGGCGGCTTTTCTGCGTTCCACCACACAACCAGACGCATGCAAACCGCCGCGTAGGACGCGCAGTCAGCCGCCTAGCTCTTGGCACACGCGGCGGCTTTTCCGCGTTTCCTCACAGTACCCCCCCACCCGAGGCGTGGACTCCGGACACGCCCCAGACAGATCCCCAGGAGACAATGATAGCGACGTCCTCATCTCATACCCACATTCTTCACCTGATCAGATACCAAAGTCGAGGACCGTCCTGTGTCAGATTCAGGATTTTGGAACAAGGTATAAATGTGATAGTCACTAAATTTCTCGCATTCAGAACATAAATACGCCCTCTCACCGGTGCGAGATCTCTCTTGAGTGACAATCAATGCATTCAGGCACAAAACATTTCCCACACTCAGAACATGAATACGTCTTTTCATCGGTGTGAGACTTCCAATGACTGAGAAGTTCAGTGTTATTTACAAAACATCTTACACACTCAGGAGATGAATAAAGCTGTCCCCCGCAGTGTGAGTTTCTATGACTGACAAGACCTATGTTATGTTTAAAACATTTCCCACACTCAGAACATTAATGTGATTTCCCATCAGTGTGAGACTTCCCATGACTGAGAAGTTCTTCCTCACATACAGAACACCAGTACAACTTCTCACCAGTGTGAGATTTCCCATGAGCAACAGGTCGCAGTTCAGGTACGAAAGAGTCCCCACACTCAGAACATGAATATGATTTCTCATCAATGTGAGACTTCCCATGACTGAGAAGTTCTTCCTCACATACAGGACACACGTATAATTTCTCACCTGTGTGAGATTTCCCATTAGTCACAGGTCGTCCCTCAGGTACAAAAGAGTCCCCACACTTAGAACACGAATATATGTATCCCTTAAAGTGGGGCCTACTATGATTAACAAGATCTAAATTATGCTCAGAACATGAATGTGGTTTCTTGTTACTTAGAATCTGGTCAGATGATGGAGCTGAAGACTGTACGGTTTCAGACTCCTGAATTCGATTTGCTGCAATAAGCAAGCTTGACCTTTACGCAGCAGATTCATGACTATAAATAGAGCCATCACTCTCATACAGTTCGGAAATGTTATCCGCATTGTAGCTCTCAAGCTGTTCCTCAAAACTAATCTCAGATCCCAGTGAGGTCGCACTTCCCCTATACGAGTTCTCACCAGAATGCGATTTCTCAGGAATAATAGGTTGTGCAGGATGTACGTGGGACTTTCTATGATTGAGGAGATCTGCATAGTATACAAAATCCTCTTTACACTGTGAACATGGAAAAGATTTATCAGACGGATGGGAGGAATCTAAATTGGGGCAATATTTGAGCGACAAATTTCCCACCATAAGTTCAGTTACACCAGCACATGGTTTCTGGAGGCCGGGAGCTGAACTAGCACCAGATCCCGTATTTCCCTGGGATGGCGCAGCAGACTCCTTAGAACTTGGGCCTCTCACCATCCCCAAAAAAAATGTTCTTGACTTTTTCCTGCAATTTCGTACCCAATGGTCATGTTGTCCGCAATAGAAGCAAAGACCCTCTAGGCGTCTTCGCGTCCTCTCTGATTCAGATAACCTAGAGTGGTGCCCTACGAATTTCCCTGGTGAGGGTACTCTAGATTGAATTACAGAGGGGGGTGACACTGGTGCAACAGAGTTTAAAATACACTTAATTGACTCAGTCAGTTGGTTAACCTGAGTCTGCAATGTATCAACCGTTTTCTTAACCTCCTTAAGAGTAGCGGTTAACACATCGATCCGTTCATCAAGTGTCACCATGTTTTTTTGGGCCTGTCGTTCTGTCACGATCGGTGTAGCAGAGAGGGTCTGATTCTCGGTGATCTGCAGTATCACTGGGAATACAGATATATACCCGATTATTGATGATCTGCAGTATCACCGATAATCCGATTTAACGCTAACCTCTGAACACCTGAGTAGTGTGAGTGCTTGGTGCAACAGTAATACCCTGAGGACTAAGCCTCAGAAACAAGTGCCATACAGTATGAAGTACTGCAGCAATACAGATTCCTCCCGAAGGCCTGGACTCTCCCGGGGAGGAGTCAGGCGGAGCGTAGGAAGGACAGAACCTGAGTGACACCTAGGAGAGAGTGTCACTAACAGATCTGGGAACTGCCTCTAACAGTAAGGTCAGTTCTCGAAGTCGGGCAAGCCAGGTCGTAACACACGGACAAATACAGTACAGATTCAGAACGCAGAGGCGGAGACTAATAAACAAGCAGGGTTCGGCAACAGGGTATCAGAAATATCGGGGTACAGAATCAGGAATCAGATGCAGAGTCTAAGAGCGAGCCGAGGTTCGGCAACAGGGTATCAGAATGACAAGATCAGAATACAGAAGAATAGTAACAAGCTTGGGGAACCTGAGGAGCAAGTTCCCAATGAATACAGAGCTGGCCCTATGGGGCTGGTGCCCAGCAAATACAGAGCTGGCCCTGTGGAGCAGGTGCCCAGCACATACAGAGCTGGCGTACATCAAAAAAGGGCTTCGGGAAAAAAGGGCGCGTGGTGTAAACGATAAACAGTATTATCGTTTATTGAAATATTGGGTAGAATTTCGTTTACAAATAGTGTTTTAAGAATTTATAAATCACTAAATAATGTGTATGAGATCGGCAATTCTTAAAACGTTAATCTTCCCTATTTGTAAACTGAAACTTATATTTACGTTTATTAAAAACCCTCCCTGTACCTATCCCTAACCCCTAGACCCCCTGTTGGTGCCTAAACCTAAGACCCCCCTGGTGGTGCCTAAACCTAAGACCCCCCTGTTGGTGCCTAAACCTAAGACCCCCCAGTTGGTGCCTAAACCTAAGACCCCCCTGTTGGTGCCTAAACCTAAGACCCCCCTGTTGGTGCCTAAACCTAAGACCCCCAGTTGGTGCCTACACCTAAGACCCCCCTGTTGGTGCCTAAACCTAAGACCCCCCTGTTGGTGCCTAAACCTAAGACCTCCCAGTTGGTGCCTAAACCTAAGACCCCCCTGTTGGTGCCTAAACCTAAGACCCCCCTGTTGGTGCCTAAACCTAAGACCCCCCCAGTTGGTGCCTAAACCTAAGACCCCCCTGTTGGTGCCTAAACCTAAGACCCCCTATGGATAATAATGTTTTACAGACATTAATAAATAAAAAATGTTAATAAAAAAATGTAATTAATTTTTTTGGGTGGATAATAATGTTTTAGAAATGTTTTAGAAATAGTGATTTAGTATCTTTATAAACATTATTCGTCACGGGCTCATTTTGTAAAGTTAAATCATCACAAACATAGTTATAAATCCTTGAAAATCTCCGGGCGCCGTTTGTTAAAACGTTAATAATCTCCGGCGCCTTTTTTTCCCTGTTCGGCGCCCATTAAACGATATTTATAATGGGAGTGAATGGGGCGCCCTTTTTGTCCACTTGTCTCATGCGCCCAAATCTCCTGCTTCCCAGAGCTGGCCCTGTGGAGCAGGTGCCCAGCACATACAGAGCTGGCCCTGTGAAGCAGGTGCCCAGCACATACAGAACTGGCCCTGTGGAGCAGGTGCCCAGCACATACAAGGCATGAACTATCTCCTAGCGATAGAGATAGTTCTCAGGGTCTGGAAGGCCAGGTCGGCAACTCACAGACAAACAAAGTACAGGATCAGAAGACAGAGACAGAGTCAGGGGCTAACGGAGTTTGGCAACGGAGTATCAGAAATGCAAGGTACAGAATCAGATATCAGGAGAGTAGTCAGACAGGCAGAAAGTCATAACAGATAATCACAATCAAACTAGTACTTTAGACTATCAACAGAATCTAGCTAAGTGTGGGATTACAGCTCCAGCTGGTCCCGGCACACTTTCGGATCTAGCTAAGGTCTGAGTGCTACCACATAGTGATCGCAACGACAGGCAACCAGCAACTGACCAAGCAGCAGAATATATAGTTGCTGGACTCTGCCGCCCCGCCCGAACCATTCAGCCAATCATGAGTCCTGCAGGAATCAGCTGACCTTCCTGATCAGCTGACACTTCCCCTGCTGGTATAAAGGTCCTGAATTCAGGCCCGCACGCGCATAGCTCTCCATCTGCCTAGGTGCACTAACAGACCCAGCCACACCAAGCACACGCTGCTGCATGCAAACAGCCGCTTTGCTGTCAGGACATGCGGCGGCTTTTCCGCGTTCCACCACACAACCAGACGCGCGCAAACCGCCGCGTAGGACGCAGAGTCAGCCGCCTAGCTCTTGGCACACGCGGCGGCTTTTCCGCGTTTCCTCACAATAACACCTCAGAAACTGTTCCAGAGACTGATTGGTTCTCTCGGTTTGGCCATTGGTCTGTGGGTGGTAGCCTGATGAAAAAGAAAGCTCCATGTCTAACTGATGGCAGAATGCCCTCCAAAATTTGGAAACAAATTGGACTCCCTGATCTGACACTATATTTTCCGGAATACCATGCAGCCGGAAAATATGCAGGATGAAGAGGTCGGCCAATTCCTGTGCCGAGGGGAGTCCTTTCAAGGGGACAAAATGGGCCATCTTACTGAATCTATCGACTACCACCCAATTGACCGTCATGCCCTCAGACCTGGGGAGCTCACCCACAAAATCCATGGACAGATGGGTCCATGGTTTACTCGGGACTGGCAAAGGCTGTAAAGTCCCCACAGGTGCCTGACGGGAAGGTTTGCTCCTTGCACACACTGCACATTCCCTCACATACTCCTTGCAATCGGCTGCCAGTGATGGCCACCAAGCACACCTAGCAACAAGGTCCTGCGTTCTGGTGGCTCCAGGATGCCCAGCATTCTTGTGGGAATGGAACAGCTGCAATATCTGTAAGTGAAAAGGCAATGGTATGAACATGACCCCCTCAGGCTTCCCCTCTGGTACATCCTGTTGGAATGGACTTAACGTTTCTGCCCAGTCCCTCCAGGTCTCAGTAGCTGCCAGGACCACTTTCTGCGGGAGAATGGTTTCTGGGTCTGAGGGCTGTGCTGTCTCGGGCTCGAAACATCTGGATAAGGCATCTGCCTTGATGTTCTTACTACCAGGGGTATACGTAATTACGAATCTGAATCTCGAGAAAAACAATGACCACCGGGCCTGTCGGGGACTAAGTCTCTTAGCCCCCTCAATGTATTCCAGATTCTTGTGGTCAGTGTAAACAGTAATGGTATGTTCTGCCCCTTCTATCCAATGGCGCCATTCCTCAAAGGCCAACTTGATGGCTAGAAGTTCCCTGTTGCCTATATCGTAGTTCACGATAAAGGGATAGGTGATGTCAACGTGTCTCAATATGGGTGCAGAACAGAACAATTTCTTCAGAGTGGAGAAAGCAGCATGGGCCTCAGGGGACCAGTGGTGAGTATCTGCCCCTTTTTTAGTGAGACTGGTGAGAGGTGAAACCACCGTGGAGTACCCCTTTATGAACCTCCTATAGTAGTTGGCGAACCCTAAGAATCTCTGGAGAGCCTTCAGTCCTACAGGTTGGGGACACTCCAAGACAGCTGAGACTTTTGCAGGGTCCATAGAGAGGCCAGAAGTTGAAATTATGTACCCTAGAAAGGCGACGGAGGTCACCTCGAAAATGCATTTTTCCAACTTAGCATACAGCATGTTTTGTCTTAATTTCCGCAATACAAACTTAACATGATCCCTGTGTTCTGAGAGGTTAGATGAGAAAATTAGTATGTCATCTAAATATACCAAGACAAATTTGCCTAGAACCTCTCTGAAAACTTCATTGATCAGCTCCTGAAAGACGGCCGGGGGGTTACACAACCCGAAGGGCATCACCAGATACGCGTAATGCCCGTCGGGCGTGTTAGAGGCCGTCTTCCATTCATCGCCGTCCCTGATCTGCACAAGGTTGTATACACCCCTTAAATCCAACTTCGAGAAAATCTTAGCATCGGTGACCTGCGTAAATAAATCGTCTATTAAAGGCAAAGGATAACAATTTTTTGCTGTAATTTTATTTAAGCACCGATAATCTATGCATGGACGGAGGCCTCCATCCTTCTTTTTCACAAAAAAGAAACCTGCTCCCGCAGGCGACCGGGAGGGGCGAATAAAACCTTTAGCTAAGTTTTCTCGGATGTACTCTTGCATGGATAATTTCTCTGGCCCAGATAAATTATAGAGATGACCTCTAGGGGGCATACAACCAGACCTGAGATCAATGGGGCAATCGAAAGGACGGTGTGGAGGAAGTTTATCTGCTGACTTGGGACAAAACACGTCCGCAAATTCTGAATACTGATCTGGCAATCCCTCCATGTGAATCTTGGTTTTACCTAAGGTTACCTTCGCCAGACAATGATGATAACAATGGGTAGACCAGCTCGTTAGCTGACCTGTAACCCAATTGATCTGAGGCGAGTGAAGTTGTAACCATGGCATGCCAAGAATGATCGCGGAGGTCGCCATTCGTAACACCAGGAATCGTAAACTCTCTTTATGTAACACCCCTATAGTGACCCCTAACTCTGGGGTCTGAGACAGAGGGTGGTTACTCTGCAGGGGGGAATCATCCACTGCAGTGACCTGAATCTGTTGTTTTAATGGGGTGATCGGAACCCCCAATTTCTTAGCAAATTCATAATCTATAAAATTGGCTGCTGAGCCAGAGTCAATGAAGGCTTTAGTAATCTCTGTCTTATTTTCCAAGATATTGCACAAGGAAGGAGCAAACGTTTATCATCTAGAGGTAAAGACCGCTTGGGACAACTCTGAACTCTATGGCCCTCCTTTGCACAGTATAGACAGAGCTGTTTAGTTTTTCTGCACCTCTGCTCCACCCGAGACAATTTCGACCGACCAATCTGCATTGGTTCTGGTGGAAGTGAGTCTGATGGAGATGAATCAGATGGAAATGAATCAGGTTGAGGCGCGGTGTAGGAAACATAGCTCGAATCATTCCTACCCCGAGTCTGTCTCTGATAACGTAGGCGACGATCAATTCTGACTGCTAAAGAAATGGCCTCATCAATAGACTTCGGCTCGGGGTGACCCAACATTAGATTAGAGACCGCATCTGACAGCCCTGACAAAAAACAGTCCAGAAGTGCGAATGAATCCCATCTAGCTGAAACTGCCCATTTCCTGAACTCAGCTGCATAATTTTCTACCGGACCCTTGCCCTGCCGTAAAGTCTTGAGCTTCCGCTCAGCGGTAGAGGCAATGTCCGGATCATTATAAATTATAGCCATAGCTTTAAAAAAATCCTCAACCGAGGTTAAGGCCTCATTCCCTTGCTGAAGATTATATGCCCAGGTCTGGGAATCCCCTGACAACAGAGTTTTAATGAACTTAATTCTCTTTGCCACGGTTCCCGAAGAATTAGGTCTTAACTCAAAGTACGATAACACTCGATTTCTAAAGTTCTGAAAGTCAGATCTGTGACCAGAAAATCTTTCAGGTACAGGCATACGTATGTCTGTGCTAGGAGGAGATCGCACTGATTGTATAGCTGATTGAAGTTCCTGAATGGCCCCAAATAGCTCACTGATCTGGGACTGTTGGTTCAAAACTACCCCGGAAAGATGGTTTACCGAGGTGTTCAGGACTTCAACATGACTATACAGTGCGTCCATTTGGGTTGGGTCTGCCGTTCTGTAACGATCGGTGTCAGCAAGCAGAGAGAATCTGATTATTGGTGATCTGCAGTATCAACAAGAATGCAGATATATACCTGATTATTGATGATCTGCAGAATCACCGATAATACAGATATACAGCTAACGTCTGGACACCTGTATAAGGTGAGTGTTTGGTGTAACAGTAGTACTTTGAGTAATGCACAGGAAATTAGAGACAGTATGAACAATACTGCTCCTGAAGTTCAAGGACCTTCCAGGGGCCTGAGACTCTCCAAAGGGTGGAGTCAGGCTGGAAGGAGGAAGGTCCAGAGAGTGAGTGACACCCAAGGGGAATGTCACTAACTAGTCTGGAGACTATCTCTTAATAGGAGAGATAGCTCTCGAGGTCGGGCAAGCAGGGGTGCTCGGAATTACAATTTCCCGTTCCGCGGTAATTCCGCATACCGCCGATCCGAAATTCCGCTTTCCGCTCTCTCTCTCTCTCTCTCTCTCCATCCATCCAATGCAGTAGGGAATTGCAGATTTTCAAAACAGCTTATGTACCATAGCTGGGATTTGAAGCCAGGACACAGTGTGTAGTAGGTATCTGTCTTAACCTCTACACCATGACCCACACTACATGCTAAAGCTGGCCTAGCATAAACCATACTACCATTATGATCAATTCGATAGAAAACGTAGCACAATTAAGGATTTGTACTTTTTGAAAAGCATGCTTACATACCATAGCTGGGATTTGAACCCAGGACGCAGTGTATAGTAGGTATCTGTCTTAACCTCTAGACCATGACCCACACTACATGCTAAAGCTGGCCTAGCATAAACCATACTACCATTATGATCAATTCGATAGAAAAAGTAACACAATTAAGGATTTGTACTTTTTGAAAAGCATGCTTATATACCATAGCTGGGATTTGAACCCAGGACGCAGTGTGTAGTAGGTATCTGTCTTACCCTCTAGACCATGAACCACACTGCATGGTAGTAGGTATCTGTCTTACCCACTAGACCATCAACCACACTCAGGGCCAGGCTGAGGCAGAGGCTGGAGAGGCTGCAGCCTCAGGGCGCAGTGTAGGAGGGGGTGCACAATTCATTCTGCTGTCATTCCCAATTGTGTTTGAAGCAGAAAGAAATAAGAAAAGGTGATACATGGCAGCGACTGCAAGCCAGATAAGTAGAGATTAAGGTGTTGGGGGGGTTGGGGGCCCTGGTGGGAGGGATGGGGGGGCGCACTTTGCTGTCTCAGCCTTGGGTGCTGAAGGACCTTGTCCCACCTCTGACCACACTACATGCTAAAGCCTGGCCCTGAGTGTGGTTGATGGTCTAGAGGGTAAGACAGATAACTACTACACACTGTGTCCTGGGTTCAAATCCCAGCTATGGTACATAAGCTGTTTTGAAAATCTGCAATTCCCTACTGCATGATATGAGAGAGAGAGAGAGAGAGAGCGAGAGAGAGCGAGAGAGAGCGAGAGCGAGAGAGAGAGAGAGAAAAAATATTATAACATTTCCGCGGAATTCCGTTTGAGAGGAATAGGAATTCCGTTCCGACTATCGGAATTAACCTAATTCCGGCCGGAATCACGGAATTCATAATTCCGCTGAATTTTCCAAGCATCCCTACGGGCAAGCCAGGTCGGTAACACACGGTCAGATAAGGTACATAAACAGAAGGCTGATTCGGTATCCAAGGCAAGCAGGGTTTGGCAACAGAGTATCAGATATGAGAGGTACCGAATAAGATAACAGAAGAGTAGTCAGGAAAGCAATAAGTCATAACAGATATCAAACAATGCCTAGTCTTGGGTGTGAGGTCCATGGTCTCAACACCCTGGAACTAGTCTGAAGTATAACAGATGATAACACAAGTTCCCTAGTCTGGGTGTGAGGTCCGTGGTCTCTACACCCTGGAACTAGTCTGAAGTATAACAAAAGATAACACAAGTGCAAACAAGATTTCTGGCTCAGTGTGAATTCCCAGGTCCTCCTGGTTCTAACACACTGTAGGATCTGACTAAGGTCTGAGTGCTTCCACGTAGTGAACGCAACGGCAGACAACTTGTGACTGGACAGCAGTAACCATATATAGTGTAGCGCCCTCTGACGCCACCCCTAAGTGATGGACCAATGGAAACTTGCTCTGGCGTCAGCTGACCAGCCTGGTCAGCTGGTCCCCTCTTGGCCATCATAAAAGTTCTGCCTCTCAGCGCACGCGCGCGTATTCCTAAACCTGTGTGAACTACCAGACTTAGCCACACCAGACGCACGCTGCTGCGTGCAAACCGCCGTGCTGGACGCGGAACCAGTCGCCTTGCTGTCAGAACATGCGGCGGCTTTTCCGTGTTCTGCCCTGTTATCAGACACACGCTTCCGCGTGCAAACCGCCGCGTTGGACGCGGAATCAGCCGCCTTGCTATCAGGACGCGTTTGGTTGTCTTCCAGTGCCATGTTCATAGCTCCATGTATCCTTGATGTCTGGTTGTCTTCCAATGTCATTTTCATAACTCCACATTCTCAGATGTCTGGTTGTCTCCCCATGCCATTTTCATAACTTCATGTTTCTCAGATGTTTGGTTGTCTTTCCGTGCCCTTTTCATAACTCCAAGTTTCTCAGATGTTTGGTGGTCTTCCCATGCCATTTTCACAACTCCATCTTTCTCAGATGTTTGGTGGTCTTCTTCCTATACCATTTTCACAACTCCACATTTTTAGATGTTTGGCAGTTTTACCATATCATTTATTTTACCATATCATTCTGTTGCATTTGATGATTTAGTTGGTCTCCCGAAATTAGAACAAATCACCATGAGATTGTTTTGCCTATTGACTTTAATATCTATGCGCTTTGAGACCTACAGTAGAAAAGTGCTTCACAAATTTAGTTGTATTCAATTATTATATTGTATTTTATTATGTTAAAATTTGAGAATTACGAAAAGTTGAAATTTGGCACCAGTGATTGGTGCGGGCCGGGCACCCCTAGGGTGTGGTGTCTAAGTGAGCATGAGTATTCATCAGCACACCCTGCAAGGAGTGATGGACCGTCATCCCCGAGCAGGTCATGGAGTCCTTTACTGCCTGGTGCCCACCAGGTCATGACCACTAGGGTTGCCCAACCAGTAATGAGAAGAACAGGAAGGGTGAACCCTGCAATAAGGGAAGGAGAGTGGACTAGAGGGACAGGCCAAACTGGCTAGGCTGATGTGACAGGACAGGACTGACTGAAGACTAGACCGACAGGACTGACTGACAAGCTGGACTAACAGGGCTGGCTGAATGACAGTACTGAAGTCACAAACCGTGACACACAAGTCCACAAAAGTCACAAACGGTGTAAAAACATGCTGCTGCTGTCCAAGGAGAGGGAACAGCACTGAGCGCTGATTGGCCAGGGTTTAAATACCCTGGCCTTCGTGCCAGTGCAGTGGCCCCGCCCCCCGCTGCAACTATGCAACTACATTTTGACTCTGGAAGCAGCGAGTGTTGGACAGCATCCACGCTGTACCAAGATTACTCCCGGGACGGCATTCGGAGAGGCCTTTGCTGGACCCCAGGACCAGTGAGTAAAACAGCTGTTCACCTCATCCACCCCTCCTACTGCCCCTCTATACCAATCCCTTCACTGGCTGCAAATCACCCACGAAAATCCAGTTCATACTGCAAACACTATCATATAAGACTCTACACAACTTGTCCCCTCCATACATTTCTTCATTAAAGGACAGCTGTTGCAAAAAAACTACTGTATAATATGTCAAATGTGTGTCTGCATATGTACAGTATTTGTTCCAGAATAAAATGCACTCTTTATTTTTCATTATTGGTACAATTTTTAGCAAACAATCATATTTTTTGATAAAATCATTCAGATTGAAATAAAAGATCATATTTCACTGATCCACACCACTAAAGAATCTAACTTAGGATCATATCTAAACTAGTTCATAGCTATGAAAAAGAAATCTGCCATGCCGAATTATTTCATTAAGGAAAGAGATAGATTGGTCGCATCAACTTCTCTGTTTTCATACAATGCAATCGGAAAAATCAGAAATTATACCATTAATTGAACCTTAACCTTAACAATTGCACCTTAACGGTAGTAGAGAAAATCTGACAGATCTGACAGGTTTTGGATTAATCCTTTTACTCATGGGGATTCCAAGGGTGTTCTCTCATGTATCTATGCTCCTCATTATTGTATGTTTTTATACTATGTACAACACTATGGAAGATGTTGGCACTATATAAATAATAATAAAAAAATAAGATTGACTAGGGGTATATGAATTAATTAAAAAAAATCAATATTTTTTTGTACTGTATGTGTGTAAAAATCTTAACCTTCCATCTTCAAAGGGAAAAACCAAAACAAAAAAAATGATGAAATGACTGGTTATCATACCAATGATAATGATGGAGGAAAGACCACGGATGACAGAGAATAATAGCAAGGTATCCTCTATTTATTATACTAACCTGGAGGTGAGGGAATTGGGCTTTCAGGGATAATGTCCTCAGCTCACTCCTTGTTAGTTAATGCCCTCAATAAAGTCACAAATAATGCAATTGCAGTTATTAAAATTCAGAGAAGACAAACAAGAAAGTAATTATATTTATATAACTGAATATAAAAATAAAACAAAAGTTGTGTATGTAAGTTAAAGCGGAATATAACCCTGCATTTCAACTTTGCTCTAAAACATTATTTACAGTATAGTATATGCAACCAGCATTTTTTTTTTACTAGACCAGCATTGGAAGGGTTACACAGGGCTTTAAAGTCCCTGGAGATTTTTGCAGACGCATCCGAAGCTGATATAGATACATTTTGTTTACACAAATGTATCTAAGTGTTTATTGTGACTCACTCTCTCACTGAGAAGGATTTGGAGGACAGCCAAAGAGTGTTTAAAGTTTATCAATAGTTACATCTAACTAAATAGAATGTAACAATCTGAACTTCTGCATATCTCTCCTCGGAACTTAAAACCTCTGTGTTTAACCCTTCCAATGCTGGTCTAGTAAAAAAAAAATGTTTTTTGCATATAATATGCTGTAAATAATGTTTTAGAGCAAAGTTGAAATGCAGGGTTATATTCCGCTTTAAGCTGAATAAAAAAAATCTTAATAACAATGTGAAATCTTATTAGTCGTCTTCTGCTTATTATTATTCGTCTTCTTGTTCTTCGTATTTTTCTTTTATTATTATTATTAGTCTTGTTGTAATTGTTATTATTATTTCATTTGTTTTATAATTATTTATTTGTATAGTCCCAGCATATTCCATGGTGCTTTACAATTACATTGACACTGGCAATCTACTGTATACATACAGCTACATGATAAAAATGGGCAGTACATATCAGTATATATATATATATATATATATATATATATATATATATATATATATATATATACACACACACACACACACACACACCTAAAAACTCCAGTTCCACGCTTGGGGCGTAATTACATGCATCATCATGTTTATGAGTGCCACGATTGCGCGCACACGTCACTGTGTCCCCATCACCACCCGTTGGGGCAATGATTGGTGAAGGAAAATGTGTTCACAAAGCCAATCAAAGTGACTATTGATCACTGCTTCAGTGTGTGGCAGTCATCATTCATTGAATATGAAAGTAAAAACAAACAAATTCACTTCCTGTGTACTGTTCTAAGACCACGTGTGGGGACATCTAGTGGACGAAAAGTAAAATTAAAATTAAAATACATGAAAAAATACATCCTCTATAGTTATTAACCCCTGCTGCCCCCTCTTCCTCCCCCAGAGTTCCCAAAATAAAACATGTGTTAACAAAAAAAAAGAGCCAATGTGACAGCAATTTAAAAAATCCATAAATAGTTTAGGGAAACAACTTTTTTAACCTCTTGCAGATGGCAGTAATTGAAATCAATGCCCTATTTTGGAGCCTTTCACGCTGCTCACTCTTGCTGTTTGCACCACTCTCGAGCTCCATGCACGTTGGGCGCCAATTTCATTGGCCCCTGAGTTTGTGTTTACCGTGAGCCAATCACAATGATCACAGCTCGGAATTTGGAAAAAAAAAAGCCTCTGGTCCTTAAGGGGTCAGAGATACAGAGTATGAAACTGGTAAATGTGTGTGTCATGTGGGCATATTACTGTTATTTTTGCAAATAAGGGCTTGCAATTATTGATAAAATATAAACAAACACAAAAATTTAAAAAAATGCACCTTTATTTCCAAAGAAAATTTTGCCACCATACATTGTACTAGGGACATAATTTGAATGTTGTAATAACCATGACAAATGGCCAAATAAAATGTGTGGGTTTTATCTACAGAAGCACTTTTATTATTAATAATTGCTGAAAACTGAAAAATAATGTTTTTTTTCAGTTTTTTCTTCTTATTCTCTTTAAAATGCATATGACATAAAATAATTCTTAGCAAAAAGTACCATCCAAAGAAAGTTTAGTTTGTACCACAAAAAACAATATGCAGACCGTTTAGGTGTGATAAGTAGCAATGAAGTTATTGGCGAATGAAAGGGAGGAGCATAAAATATGAAAATTGCTTCGGTTTTTAAGGGGAAATAACCTGCAGTATGGAAGTGAGGAAGTATGGAAGTATCTGAGGGATAGGGAGTGCTGAATGGATTTTTTGAAGAGAGTTCCACAGAAGAGGAGAAGATCCTGAAAAATCTTTATTGTGGACAAGAGCGGAAGTGATTGGAACAGATTACAGAAGTTTATTTCTGGAACATTTTGGGTGGTATCAGGTTATTAGTGCAGTAATATATAAAGAATTTACAGGGCTTTACAGATAACATGTGAGAGCTGAGTTAAAGATAACCCATTTCCTTCTCTTTCCCCTCCTACTTATGTTCACATTTAAGTGGAGTAGCGATGAGCACAAATTTCATATAGTCTTCATTTTGCATCAAAATTCGCAATTGCAATTTTGAGAAAAATTGTGGTTAATTTTGTCTGTAATTGTAATCAAGAATCGTAATTTTGCATTTTTGTGTAGTTTTTACGTTTGTGCCAAATTTAGCGGTAGCTAAGCCCCATAACTGCAATTGACACCAAAATGGCTACATACGTTAAAGAGACTCTGTAACATTTTTTTCAGCCTTAGTTCTTCTATCCTATGAGCTCCTATGCCTGTTCTAATGTGCTGGGGCTTACTGCAGTCTTTCCTAACTGCACTGTCTCTGTAATAAATCAATGTATCTTTCCTCTGTCCTGTTTGTCGGGCTAAAGCTTGATTGTGTGGAATGTGCAGGGCTGCTTGTGATTGGTAGAAGCGATACACACCCTCTGCAGGCCCCCTGCATACTCTGAATGACTCATACACTATGCTTAGCTGAGCCTATTAGAAGCTGGTTAGTTTGTTTGTAAACATTGCCTAAAACTGTTAATTACAAGCCAGGATTGCAGCAGAGAGTGGCAGAAACAGCACAGAGGGGCACAGGAGAAAATAATGAATTGAATGGTATGCTTTTTAGTGTAAGAATATTAGAGTACAGATTCTCTTTAAGGAGAAAAGTGGGTACAAGTCAAAAATGTTTCAAAAAGATCTTGTAATTTTTGAGAAAAATGACAGTTTAAAAACAAACTTTCCTGTGCATTTTTAAAGTTTTTTTTTTTCTCTCAAAAACTACAAGGTCTTTTTTTCTTGTACCCACTACCCTTGTACCCTTAACATATGTAGCAATTTTGGTGACTATAGCAAAAAATGTACGCAAAATTTAGCATAATCGTAATTAGCTGATTACGATCATCATTAAAGTGGAGTATGCAATTTTAAAAATTAGCTCTTTCGTTACATAAACATAAGCATTTCTTGTTTTCACACTTCTACTACTTTTTAACTTGACCTCAAAAGAAATACTCTATATTTGACTGTGTTCCTGTTATTCAACCCTCATCTCAGCTCATCTTGATTAGGTGGAAACACCAACGCTTGAAGTTTATTGTTTTGCAAAATTGTACCTTTTGTATTGCAATTTAATACACAATTGTTGTATTTTTGTATAAGTTTCTATATTGTCTCAATAAAGACTATTTTAGTAGCAGTGGAGTGTTGTGCCGTCTAACTATCAGTAAAAGCAAAAAGTTTTGAATCGGGATGATACCATTTATTGGCTTTTGAGGAGTTGATTAACATGTACCTCTCCATTTCTTTATCTTACTTTTGTTTTGTTTTTTCATTTATTGGCTAACTTTAGAAGAAAAAGAATAAGCTTTCAGCTGATACGCCTTCTTTACGCTCGATTCCTGTATGCAGACCATGGATTGGTTTAGGGCCTTGGGAGAGAGGGGGAGGATTGGCTGCCCCTCCCCTCCAGAGCCCCCCATACCATGGACCATGCAGGCTGGTATAGCTCAGGGTGCGAATCCCCACGCGGCCAGGGCTCCGCATTCTGGCTATCCCAGCCTGCATGGGGGACAAGGGGCTAAAAAGGCTCGGGAGGGGGGACCCCGTGTCATTTTTCCCACACTCAAAACATATATATAAAAATAAATAAATACATTTATTTATACATGCTGATACAGTATCTGCCATTTTACCACATTTAAATAGTGACTTTTTTCCTCTAACTTTAACATTGATTTTCTCCAAAACTATAAGGTCTTTTAGGACGTTTTTCCTCTTGTTCCCATTGTCCTCCTTAACATACCCTGCACATTTGGTGTTTCGAGCATGTATGGGGGCTTTGGTATTAACCGCTAAAGTTGGCGGCCAGTTTTAGACGATCACTTGCTATTAAGGTCTATGGAGTCTGCTGTTAACGGCCGGTTGGCGAACATTTGCGGTCAATTTATGTTTGCAGAATTCGATGTTCGCTCCATCACTACCTGCTACCTTTCTGAGAAAAGCACTTTTATAGCTTTTTTCCTTCTCTTCTACCACAGGCTTATTTTTGACCAGAGGGGCCCTCTGACTGAACTCTAAATCCTGTGTCACTTGTAATGGAGCTGTGCAAATGGATACATTTTTTAACGTAAAGATCCCCCCCCCTCCCACCGGAGCCCTCTGCTTGGACTATGAGTGCTATGGGCCCGATCCAATTCACTTTTTCTACCAAGTTTTCTCCCAGGTTATGTTTTCTTATCAATAAAACGATTTTAGGCCTCCAGCAAGCAAGAAAATACTCAGAATAATTTTGAAAATACTTTTTGACTAGTGTTGGGCGAACAGTGTTCGCCACTGTTCGGGTTCTGCAGAACATCACCCTGTTAGGGTGATGTTCGAGTTCGGCCGAACACCTGATGGTGTTCGGCCAAACCGTTCGGCCACATGGCCGAACTAAGAGCGCATGGCCGAACGTTCCCCGAACGTCCGGCTAGCGCTGTGATTGGCCGAACGGGTCACGTGGTTCGGACCCGAACGCGCTCTGATTGGCCGAACTGTCACGTGGTTCGGGTAAATAAATACCCGAACCACGTCATATCTCCACCATTTGTCTGTGGGTTTAGCTTTGGGTAGGCAGGCAGGGTAGTTCGCGCTCCAGCCACGCTAGCCAGGGTCCCCCCAGTCATTGTGTCGCTGCTGGGAATAGTAGTACACCGCTCGCTCAGCCACACTATAAAGCATTGTGTTTACTGCCACTCTGTGTACCTCGCTCAGCCACACTATATAGCATTCTGTTTACTGCCACTCTGTGTCTGCTGGGAATAGTAGTACACCGCTCGCTCAGCCACACTATATAGCATTCTGTTTACTGCCACTCTGTGTACCTCGCTCAGTCACACTATATAGCATTCTGTTTACTGCCACTCTGTGTCTGCTGGGAATAGTAGTACACCGCTCGCTCAGCCACACTATATAGCATTCTGTTTACTGCCACTCTGTGTACCTCGCTCAGCCACACTATATAGCATTCTGTTTACTGCCACTCTGTGTCTGCTGGGAATAGTAGTACACCGCTCGCTCAACCACACTATATAGCATTCTGTTTACTGCCACTCTGTGTACCTCGCTCAGCCACACTATATAGCATTCTGTTTACTGCCACTCTGTGTCTGCTGGGAATAGTAGTACACCGCTCGCTCAGCCACACTATATAGCATTGTGTTTACTGCCACTCTGTGTACCTTGCTCAGCCACACTATATAGCATTGTGTTTACTGCCATTCTGTGTACACCGCTCACCCAGCACACTATATAGCATTGTGTTTACTGCCACTCTGTGTCTGCTGGGAACAGTAGTACACCGCTCGCTCAGCCACACTATATAGCATTCTGTTTACTGCCACTCTGTGTACCTCGCTCAGCCACACTATATAGCATTGTGTTTACTGCCACTCTGTGTCTGCTGGGAACAGTAGTACACCGCTCGCTCAGCCACACTATATAGCATTGTGTTTACTGCCACTCTGTGTCTGCTGGGAATAGTAGTACACCGCTCGCTCAGCCACACTATATAGCATTGTGTTTACTGCCACTCTGTGTACCTTGCTCAGCCACACTATATAGCATTGTGTTTACTGCCACTCTGTGTACACCGCTCACCCAGCACACTATATAGCATTGTGTTTACTGCCACTCTGTGTCTGCTGGGAACAGTAGTACACCGCTCGCTCAGCCACACTATATAGCATTGTGTTTACTGCCACTCTGTGTACACCGCTCACCCAGCACACTATATAGCATTGTGTTTACTGCCACTCTGTGTCTGCTGGGAACAGTAGTACACCGCTCGCTCAGCCACACTATATAGCATTGTGTTTACTGCCACTCTGTGTACACCGCTCACCCAGCACACTATATAGCATTGTGTTTACTGCCACTCTGTGTCTGCTGGGAACAGTAGTACACTGCCGCTCACTCAGTCACCCCATTACTATATAGCATTGCTGGGATCTGTAGTACTCTGCTCACCCACCCATACCATTGTACTGCCAGTCACTGTGTATATTGCTGGGATCTGTAGTACTTCACTCACCGTCAACCACTATATAGCATTGTGTACTCTGCCAGTCAGTGTGTATATTGCTGGGATCAGTAATACTCCACTCAACGTCAACCACTATATGAGCTCACCATGAGTTCCTCAGAGACCTCTGCTGTGAGCAGCACTCCCAACAACAGCAACAGCCAACGCCCCACGCAAGCTATAACATCCACCCCAGCAGCCAGTGGTCAGCAGCAGCCCTCCCCGGAGGAGAACGTTGTGTCCATTGGTCCTGCGCCAGAGCGATTATTGAGGGCTGCCATTGAGGAGATGATGGGGCCTGATGTGGAGGAGGAGGTCGGGCTCAGGCCAGCATCCCAAGTTAATGTTGAGGATGATGAGGGGTCTGTGTCTGGGAATGTTGGGGTGGCAGAGGTGGTGGGTGGGTCAGACTCAGGACAAGAGTTGTATGATGAGGATGATGATCGGGACCATCTGTATGTGCCTCAGAGTCCGACCCCGGAAAACATGTTGTATCGTGTGTTTAGGTACTAAAATCTGCGTTCCCACTTCCCAGTACTGCCCGGGTCCACGGATCCATATAATTTTTTGTGCAGCACTATCAAACTGTGGTACTATGAGTGAGTTGCCATGGTCCTTCTGTGCTGTCACACTCACCGTCTGTCTGCAGATGGATTGTTCAACACAGCTACGCCATCTGACATGTAGTCCTTGACCATCTTCTCCAGGCGATTGGTGTTGGAGGACGTGGAACTGCCCGATTGCTGTTCTGTGGGCTGCTGCATGGGTGTCAGAAAATGTTCCCACTCCAAGGACACTGCCAATACCATTCCCTTTTGGGCACTAGCAGCAGCTTGTGTTCTTTGCTGCCCTCCTGGTCCTCCTGGGTTTGCTGAAGTCAGTCTGTCGGCGTACAACTGGCTAGAGAAGGAGGAGGATGTCAATCTCCTCTCTAAAGTCTCCATCCTCAAGGGCCTGCTGGAATTGTTCCATTTTGACCTGTCTGACACTTTCTTCAATCAGTTTTTTAACATTGTGTTTGTATAAACTGGGTATAAACCCAGTAATTGGTGTTGTCCAGAATAATGAATAATAATGAATAGTGAATAATGCGCGGGCCGCGTTCAATGCAGTCTAGCATGAATTGAGCCATGTGTGCCAGAGAGTCCTGCCAGACTCCTCTGTCTTCATGTTCTTGTGAGCGTTGTGATTGTTGTGATGCACCATATTCGTCACCAGCATCACTTTCTTCCTCTTCTGCTGTCCATTCCCGCTAAATTGTGGAAGTCCAACGTGCACCGCTCTGTCCCTCGGCAGTGGGGGCATCCAATTCCTGCTCCAACTCCAGCTGTTTCTCGTCCTGTTCTTTGTCATAGCTGGGACCAGCGTTTCCTGAGGCAGGTTGCCTGATGTTGGTATCATCACGCTGATCGTTTTCATCTTCAGATTCCCCCACTTGCATCATGCCAGCGGTTTCCATCTTCAACATTGATTTCTTCAGTAAACACAGCAGTGGTATTGTAATGCTGACTGTAGAGTTGTCACTGCTCAGTCACAAGCAACGTGGATTGCTCAAAATTTTGGAGGACTTGGCAGAGATCCAACATGGTGGCCCAATCAGATCCACAGAAGCTTGGTAGCTAGCTGCTGGAATGCACCTCGGCACTGCGCAAAAGCGTGCTAGCATGTGCAGCGTAGAATTCCAGCGCGTAGGGAGGGACATCACCCAGCGAGCGATGGTGCGCTACATTGAAGCGCTCCTGCATCTCTTGGTGAGTCCTTCAGAAGCGGTACTGGACTTTAAAAAATGTTTGTTTTTTTTCCCTTCAACAGAAGATCTGCCACGTTGGAGTGAGGAGGACGCCGCCGACCCCGACACCAAGCTGAACCCCGGCGAACTCCAAGCAGAGGATCTTCAGGAACCCTCAAGGCTTTGAGCAAGCTGAGGAGGATCAGCAGTCCCGACAAGACCTCTCCTCATATGTGACTGTGTGCAGTGGAGTAGAGCTCCCCAGAACAACCTCTCACTTGTCACTTTGTCACTGGTCACTTTGTCACTTTGTCATTTTGTCACTTTGTCACTTTGTCACTTGTCACTTTGTCACTTGTCACTTGTCACTTTGTCACTTGTCACTTTGTCATTTTGTCACTTTGTCATTTTGTCACTTTGTCAGTCACTTTGTCACTTTGTCACTGGTCACTTTGTCACTTTTCACTTTGTCACTGGTCACTCGGTCACTTGTCACTTGGTCACTTGGTCACTTGTCCAGATGATCTCGGTACACCTCCTGCGATTCAAATTCCTGCACACATTGCTCTGGGATTTGGATGTGATGAATGATGCATCTAACTGGCCACCGGAGGCAATTAAGGCCTTCAAAACATTGAAAGCAGCTTTCTGTTCCGCCCCCATTTTGCGTCATGTTGAGTTGTTGACGTCATGTTCATCCTCGGCCTCGCCTTGCATTTCAGTGCGAGGTGCATTTTCCACAGAAAAAGGTTGTGAATCCGGGCACAACATTTGTGGCTGTTCCATTGACCTTTCACAGGTAGAAGATTGTGGGGGTAGGAATAGCTCCTCTGAATAGCCCATTGTGTCCTGAAAACTACTCATTGCATTGCTTTGCGCACGCATTTTTTTGTCCTCATGCAAGGCCTGAGTTGCGCCTGAAAGCGTGGCCTTCTCCTCCTGCGCCTCCTCCTGTTCCATCACGTGTGCTGCTGCTGCTGCTGGGTTAGCGTTGCCGGTCCCTGTTTATGGAACCTCTCATCTTTATTACATTTATGACTGCATGGCGGTACAAAGCATGCTATCCGCACGCTTCTTGTCCTCCTGCAAGGCCTGGGTTGTTGTGTCTCAAAGCATGGCCTTCTCCTCCTGTGCCCCCTCCTGTTCCATCACGTCTGCTGCTGCTGGGTTAGCGTTGCCGCGTGGTCCCTGTTTATTGAACCTCTTATCTTTATTACATTTATGACTGCATGGCGGTACAAAGCATGCTATCCGCACGCTTCTTGTCCTCATGCAAGGCCTGGGTTGTTGTGTCTCACAAAGCGTGGCCTTCTCCTCCTGCGCCTCCTCCTCCTGTTCCATCACGTGTGCTGCTGCTGGTGCTGGGTTAGCGTTACCGGTCCCTTTTCCTGGAACCTCTTCTCTGTATTACATTTATGACTGCATGGCGACAAAAAGCATGTTACCTGTGCAAAGAAACATGACATTTTCCACATTTAAAAGACAGTTTTTCCTTTGAAACTTTACAATCAATTTTCTCAAAAACTATAAGCTCTTTTTCAAATATTTTTTTTCCTCTTGTACCCACTCCCAAGGTGCACATACCCTGCAAATTTGGGGTATGTAGCATGTAAGGAAGCTTTACAAAGCACGAAAGTTCGGGTCCCCATTGACTTCCATTATGTTCGGAGTTCGGCGCGAACACCCGAACATCGCGGCAATGTTCGGCGAACGTTCGCGAACCCGAACATCTAGGTGTTCGCCCAGCACTATTTTTGACCAACTTTTTGGTACTTTTTCAGTTGCAGATAGCTGAAAAGTTACTTTAAAATATGAAATAATATTTCCTAAGGGATAACTTAGGAGAAAAAGTAATTTGTATCGGGCCTTATGCCACTTGTAATGGAGCTCTGTAGATTTTTTTTTTTGTCTGGAGGGACCCCCTTAGGGCACTCTGCCTGTATTCTGCTGCCTATGTCACCTTTATTATAGCTGTGTAGATAGCAATGTCTCTACTTCTACTCTGAGGCCGGGGTATCGATTGTAACAGATCCACGAAACATGGTAACCAATGTTTGGGCCACCGGGACCCCCCGCCGGGCCCTCTCTGTCTCTAGTTGGAGAATTGTATAAAACCTGCCATGTTCCTGTGACCACCCCATGGCCTTGCCAGCAGCATAAGAAAAATCCCTCCTGCATTTTTTCTTCCTTTGTACAGTGTTGTGCAGAGCTGTAGGAGTCTTGGCAAGGCCTTTTTAAATATATTTGGGGGCTGTACAAGCTCTACACAGTCCAGAATATTAGTCCAAAATTTCCTCTTACTGACTTTAAAGAGATACTGAAGCGAAAAAAATATGATATAAACAGTGGCGTAGCTACAAACCTCTGGGCCCCGATGCGGAATCTGGATGTGGGCCCCCCCACGGCAAAAACAGCCCCCCTCCCCCGGCAATACCCGACGCACACACATATCCGAATCCCTATAGCCAGCTACAGGTCCCCCCAGTATAGGTAGCCAGGCATAGGTAAGCCAGTATAGTTGCCCCCGGTATAGGTTAGCCAGGTAGGTGCCTCCAGCATAGGTAGCCAGTATAGTTGCCCCCAGTATAGGTTAGATAGGCAGGCGCCGCTGGTATAAGTTAGATAAGTTAGATAGATAGGTGCCCCCAGTACAGGTTAGCTAGGTGGGTGCCTCTAATATAGGTAGCCAGAATAGTTGCCCCCAGCATAGGTTAGATAGGTAGGTGCCCCCAGTATAGGTTAGTTAGGTAGGTGCCTCCAATATAGGTAGCCAGTATAGTTGCCACCTGTATAGGCTAGCTAGGTGCCCCGAATACAGGTTAGACAAGTAAGTGCCCCCAGGTTAGATAGGTAGGTGCCCCCCAGTATAGGTTAGATTAGGTAGCTGCCCCCCAGTATAGGTTAGATGAGGTAGGTGCCCCCCAGTATAGGTTAGGTTAGGTAGCTGCCCCCCAGGATAGATTAGGTAGCTTTCCCCCAGGATAGGTTAGATTAGGTAGCTGCCCCCAGGATAGGTTAGATTAGGTAGCTGGCCCCAGGATAGGTTAGAGTAGGTAGCTGCCCCCCAGGATAGGTTAGAGTAGGTAGCTGCCCCCCAGGATAGGTTAGAGTAGGTAACTGCCCCCCAGGATAGGTTAGAGTAGGTATCTGCCCCCCAGGATAGGTTAGAGTAGGTAGCTGCCCCCCAGGATAGATTAGGTAGCTGCCCCCCAGGATAGGTTAGATTAGGTAGCTGCCCCCCCAGGATAGGTTAGATTAGGTAGCTGCCCCCCCAGAATAGGTTAGGTGGGTAGCTGCCCCCCAGGATAGGTTAGGTAGGTAGCTGCCCCCCCCCCCCCCAGGATAGATTAGGTAGGTAGCTGCCCCCCAGGATAGGTTGGGTAGGTAGCTGCCCCCCCAGGCTAGGTTAGGTAGGTAGCTGCCCCCCCCCCCAGGATAGGTTAGGTAGGTAGCTGCACCACCCCAGGATAGGTTAGGTAGATAGCTGCCCCCCCCCCCAGGATAGGTTAGGTAGGTAGCTGCCCCCCCAGGATAGGTTAGGTAGCTGCCCCCCCCCCCCCCCCCAGGATAGGTTAGGTAGGTAGCTGCCCCCCAGGATAGGTTAGGTAGGTAGCTGCCCCCCCCAGGATAGATTAGGTAGCTGCCCCCTCCCAGAATAGGTTAGATTAGGTAGCTGCCCCCCAGGATAGGTTAGATTAGGTAGCTGCCCCCCCCCCCAGGATAGGTTAGATGGGTAGCTCCCCCCCCCCCCAGGATAGGTTAGGTAGGTTGGTAGCTGCCCCCCCAGGATAGGTTAGGTAGGTAGCTGCCCCCCCCCCATGATAGATTAGGTAGCTGCCCCCCCCCAGGATAGGTTAGATTAGGCAGCTGCCCCCCAGGATAGGTTAGATTAGGTAGCTGCCCCCCAGGATAGGTTAGATTAGGTAGCTGCCCCCCCCCCAGGATAGGTTAGGTGGGTAGCTGCCCCCCCCCAGGATAGGTTAGGTAGGTAGCTGCCCCCCAGGATAGGGTAGGTGGGTAGGTAGGTAGGTAGGTGCCCCCCCCCCCCCCATAATGAAGGGGGGAGCCGCAGCTGCGGGGAGGGCAGCCCGACCTCTCCCTCCCTTCCTCTCCCCGGGGCCCCCCCCCCTTCAGATGCAGAGTGAGCGGCGCACGGAAGCGCTGTAGGCAGAACTCACCTCCGTCCCTGCGCCGCTGATCTCCTCCCGCTGTATAGATGTTGTTACACACTGCTTCCTGTTTAGCCGGAAGCAGTGTGTATCAGCATCTATACAGCGGGAGGAGATCAGCGGCGCTTGGAACGCAGGGACGGAGGTGAGTTCTGCCTACAGCGCTTCCGTGCGCCGCTCACTCTGCATCTGAAGGGGGGGGGGGGGGCCCCGGGGAGAGGAAGGGAGGGAGAGGTTGGGCTGCCCTCCCCGCAGCTGCGGCTCCCCCCTACCAATAGCGCGCACGCACGGATCTCCGTTTGGACATGCCCCCCCCCGGGCCCCTCCCCCGCCTCTTCAGGAGCCGGCCCGGTCGCCGTGGCGACCGTTGCGACCACAGGCCCTACGCCCCTGGATATAATTATTTGTATGTGTGAGAAATAAAACGTTAGGAGCAGAGACATGAGTCTAATATTGTTTCCAGTACAGGAAGAGTTAAGAAACTCCAGTTTAAGAACAAGTAGGAGGCGCCCGAGAAGAGATGTGCAGGTGTAAATTTAATACTCTATATGGCAGTATCCAACAATATTTGTAGAAACAGGTTGTCCTACCTTATAGGTGTCCCATTAGGGATAGAGACAAGTGGAAGTTCAAGTAACAATGGTTTATTTTACCCACTTGCTGACCGCGCACTCATACCGCACGTTGGCAAAGTGGCAGCTGCAGGACCAGCGACGCAGTTCTGCGTCGCCGGCTGCAGGCTAATTAATCAGGAAGCAGCCGCTCGCGCGAGCGGCTGCTTCCTGTCAATTCACGGCGGGGGGCTCCGTGAATAGCCTGCGGGCCGCCGATCGTGGCTCGCAGGCTAAATGTAAACACAAGCGGAAATAATCCGCTTTGTTTACATTGTACGGCGCAGCAGCGCCGTAGGACAGATCGGAGATCCCCGGCCAATCAGCAGCCGGGGATCGCCGCCATGTGACAGGGGACAGCCTGTCACTGGCTGCACAGGACGGATAGCGTCCTGTGCAGCGCGGATCACCGGGGGGAACAGGTAGGAGAGGGAGGGGAGAAATTCCGCAGCGGAGGGGGGCTTTGAGGTGCCCCCCCCCCGCAACACCCAGGCAGGCAGGAACGATCAGACCCCCTTAGCACATCATCCCCCTAGTGGGGAAAAAAGGGGGGCGATCTGGTCGCTCTGCCTGCACCCTGATCTGTGCTGGGGGCTGCACAGCCCACCCAGCACAGATCAGCTAAAACAGCGCTGGTCCTTAAGGGGGGGTAAAGGGTGGGTCCTCAAGTGGTTAATGGTGCAACTCCAATTGTTATCTATGCAAAAGAACCACTGAGCTCCACAACTTTCAAAGTCGCAGAGAGCTCTGTCTTCTGAAGCTTATTATCTCAACTGTCAGTCAATGTATTGTTTTTGCCTGCAGAGCACAGTTCAAAAGTTCACTAGCCTGCTCTGTAAAATCATTCAGAGCTATATAGCTGAAAATAAAAATATGAGAATATTTTCTTTGCTACTAATGTTCTAGTTATTATCCGTACTACACAACCAATTCACTATATCATTTTTTTTCTGATTCAGTGTCTCTTTAAAGTCCCGAGTGATATATTTTCCAACAGCTGGTATCTGTTGGAAAATAGATTATTTGTGACAGTGGTCATTTAATGATGTTCAACTTTGGTATTTGATTGGCCCAAACCAGTGGTGCTCATCCGGATTCCAGGTACCTGAACTGCCCAGATTACCCGAACTTTGTCAGCTATCCGACCTCGGATCCGTATTCCGGATAGCTGGCTAAATCCATGGATGAATCCAGATTCGCATGCGATATCCGGAAAGAAATCCGGATATCCAGCTTGGGTATCCGAATCGGGGTAGCATAACACACTGAGCCAATCAGAGGGCTCCATGACCTCATTGAGCCAATCAGAGGGCTCCCAGCAGAAGCCCTAGCAACCAATCACAGAGGGGAACCGTGGCCAGCCCCTCCTGTATATAAGGCAGGAGCCATGATGAGAATCTCGTCCTTGCTGTGACTGCTCACTGAGAGACATCTCCAGTGCTGTTGGCTAAGCAAGTGCTGTATACTGTGATAAAACCTAGCATTTTTGCACATAAACACCTGCACTATACCACTATTTTATTGCTTTTTAGTTAGCTAGCTTGTGTAATTTTGTGATTTCAGTCAGTGACAGTCAGACTCTGTGCTGCAGCAGCTGCTAGTTAGGTCCTGTGTGTGTGCAGACCAGGCCTGCTGCTGTCCTGCTATTAGCCTTAGCTACAGTATAGGTTAGGGATTACTGTGTTATTGTGTAGTTAGTTAGTACTACTAGTTGTTAGAGTAGTACTATGTTAGTTTTATTATTAATCACTACAGATTACTGCAGTGCTGCTGTGCTGGTCAGTGTGATAGATAGACAGTTAGTGCGTACTGTCTTCTACTCTGCCGTCTGTCACTCCGTGCTGATTGTCGTTAAAGTCCAACCCCAATTTTAATAAAGTACAAGTACCCCACATCATCTGGTGACATCATCACCTATAAGTTGTACTATGTCTTCTGGCACTGGCAGCCGGGGGAGGGGCACCAAGGCCAGGAGGAGAGGGAGCTACATTGCTGCCACTGTCAGCAGTTCTGCCGCGTCAGTGTCCATTCCGCCACTAGCCACTGGCCGTCCAGCTGTTAGGGGAAGTCATGCTGCAGATGCGCAGCAGCGTGTAGCGGCCATTTTCCAGCTGACGGTGGATGAGCAGGCCACCACCAGCTCTACAACTGAGACCTCCACCCCCACCAGCACTCCTGTTCTCAGGAGCAGCAGCAGCCGCCCAGCAGTTCCTGGGAACTCGGTCATCACATCGACCCCAGCGGGCAGCCTCCCTTCAGTGAGCGCGCTTTTTTCACTCCAGGCAAAACGATCACAATCAACAGGGCTGTTACCAGCAGAGATTTTAAAGAGGATATTCTGGGCGCATTGGGTTATGTGGAGCAGTCACAGATTCAGATGGTGATTTTTGGGGGGGTTCTTGCATGTGGCAGCAGAAGAGGAGTTTGGGGGGGTCATCATCCCAGCAGCAGTTGTTTGAGGAGGGGGAGTATGATGTTGATGATGAGATGAAGGACCGTGACTACCATCTACAGGAGGGGGATGTCAACTCTGACTCTGAGGAGGAGAATGCATCAGTGGGTCTGGCACGGAGGATAAGCATTGCAGACAGCGGCAGGAGCAGCAGTGGGCATGGAATGCGGGACCCACAGCCTGCTGCTTCATCTTCTGCCACTACCACCAGCCGCACCACTCAACCCTCAACTGCCACAGGGAGAAAAGCAGCAGCATCCCATTCAGGCCGCAGGGGAATCTTCACCTTCCCAATCTGGCGGTTTTTCACTCTGCCCTCATTGGACAGCAAGTTTGCCATACGCAATGTGTGCAAACTAAAGCTGAGCAGAGGTCGTGACCCCTCCAAGTAGGGCACCTCCAGCTTCATCACCCATCTGTCCAAAAAACATTTTGTTGAGCATGAGTTGTTCAAGAGGCTGAAACATGCTAGCGCTGGCAGTGGTCAGACTCGGAGCACCAGAACCCCCTCTGCCACTCCTGCCGACACTGAGGCCTGTTCAGGCAGCCAGTCCTCAGTGGCCTCCTTTGCTCCCTCCTTCGCTTCCCATGCAAGGAAAAAATGCCGCCAGACCCTGTTGGGCGAGTCTTTCCCTGTTGCTGGCAAGAGGGGGACATGAAGTGGCTGGGAATAACTATGCTGGCCTTACCACCCTTTACCACCACAGCCTCCTGGCTCCTCCTGATTGTTAACTATTACTAACTAAGCCTGGTTTACAATTTTTTTACAGCCGTGGTACCAACGCTACATGCCATGGTACAATCTCCGGCATGCTCCTGGCACATGTTACACCTGCTGCTGCTGCATTGCCCTGCTCCTGCTGCCTGTGCAGCTCCCACCGCCAGGGTGTCACAGACCATTGCTGTTGCTACCACCTATATTTAACCCAAAACACAATTGCTGTGTAATTTTTTTGAGGTGTCTGGGCTGAAAACTGTGATGTCCGAGTTGTGCGTTGGACTTTGGACACAATGCGGGCTGCACGACCGCTGTCTGGAACCTCCTGTTGTTAATTTACAGACATTATTTTTTATTTTTTGTATTATAACTCCCCACATAAACAATTACTGTTTTTTCTTTAAAAAACATGATGCTTCATGCATCATTTACTATAAAAAGACGTTTTGGAAGCAATTTAAAGGCCACTTCCAGTTTTCAATCTGGATACCCGGATTTACCCGGATAATGGGTTCGATATATCCGGATCTATTCAGATTATGTAACGGTTCGAATTCGGATATTCAAATTTATCCAGTTTACTATCCGGATCTGAAACAACCCGGATAATAAAAAGGGGTATCCAAGCAACACTAGCCCAAACAATATCGGCCTGTTCGTTCCATCATATGGCCAGTGAATTCAACAGAGAGCTATTTGACCAACATTATTCAGGGTCTTTTCAGCCATAAACTTTAATAGAAAAAGTCAGAATTAACTAAAAGGACATCAATTCAGAAAGTCGGTTTTCAGATAATTCTTGATTTTGCTGGTTCTGATCATTCTCACTTTAGTCAAATTTACCTAAAACCTTTGTGGCGTCTGCTTCTTCACTACTAACCTTGGTTATTTTATGTGATAAACTGTAAATATACCCAGGGGCGTAGCATTAGGTATAGCCCCCATAGCGTTGCTACGGGGCCCCGCAGTATCCCTACGCCACAGGGGCCCGTGCTGATTCAGGGTACTTTTTTTTTTTTTTTAATATATATTGATGCCGCTCGCCCCCGGGCCCCCCCCCCCCGGCCCCCCCATAATTTTAAAACAGCGGCGCATCGCTCTCCCGGGCCCCCCTCCTCTGATAAGGTGGGTGGTGACTCTGAGGAGGGGGACCACGTAGCGGCGCATTGATCCTCCCTGGCGGCCGGGCCCGACACTTACTGTATAGTTCCGGCCAGCCAGGGAGGGAGAAAGAGGAGGAGACAGCAGAAGAGTGACTCTCTCGAGTCTCTCAGACGTGCGACCAGGAGCAGGAGGGAGAGCGGACCGGCTGCCGCTGCAAGGAGGAGAGCGGGAGAACACCGAGCCGACCCGACCCCACGCAAGCTGGCAAGGCAGCTGCAGCCTGTAAGTTTGCCTCGGCTCAGTGCCTGGTCACTGGTGCTGCTGCTGCTGCATGCAGTGGATGGAGGTGGGTGGGTGTTAATGGGGGCGGCCCGGGGGACTTGCTGGCTGCTGCTACCCATACCTGGCCAGCGGCCATGATGCAACCTAGTACTGCTGACTGCTGGGGGGGGGGGACGGATAGGGCAGGTGGTGACTGCTCCCCACATAGTGACTGTTTTCTGGTGACTGCTCCCCACATAGTGACTGTTTTCTGGTGACTGCCCCCACATAGCGATTGTTTTCTGGTGACTGCTCCCCACATAGCGACTGTTTTCTGGTGACTGCTCCCCACATAGTGACTGTTTTCTGGTGACTGCTCCCCACATAGTGACTGTTTTCTGGTGACTGCCCCCACATAGCGATTGTTTTCTGGTGACTGCTCCCCACATAGCGACTGTTTTCTGGTGACTGCTCCCCACATAGTGACTGTTTTCTGGTGACTGCCCCCACATAGCGATTGTTTTCTGGTGACTGCTCCCCACATAGCGACTGTTTTCTGGTGACTGCTCCCCACATAGTGACTGTTTTCTGGTGACTGCTCCCCACATAGTGACTGTTTTCTGGTGACTGCTCCCCACATAGCGACTGTTTTCTGGTGACTGCTCCCCACATAGCGACTGTTTTCTGGTGACTGCTCCCCACATAGTGACTGTTTTCTGGTGACTGCTCCCCACATAGCGACTGTTTTCTGGTGACTGCTCCCCACATAGCGACTGTTTTCTGGTGACTATAGCGACTGTTTTCTGGTGACTGCTCCCCACATAGCGACTGTTTTCTGGTGACTGCTCCCCACATAGCGATTATTATCTGGTGACTGCTCCCCACATAGCGATTGTTTTCTAGTGACTGCTCCCCACATAGCGATTGTTTTCTGGTGACTGCTCCCCACATAGCGATTGTTTTCTGGTGACTGCTCCCCACAAAGCGATTGTTTTCTGGTGACTGCTCCCCACAAAGCGATTGTTTTCTGTTGACTGCTCCCCACATAGCGATTGTTTTCTGGTGACTGCTCCCCACATAGCGATTGTTTTCTGGTGACTGCTCCCCACATAGCGATTGTTTTCTGGTGACTGCTCCCCACATAGCGATTGTTTTCTGGTGACTGCTCCCCACATAGCGATTGTTTTCTGGTGACTGCTCCCCACATAACAATGATTTTCTGGTGACTGCTCCCCACATAATGATGTTTTTCTAGTGAATGCTCCAAGTGTGGGAGGTCCGAGAGGTGCGTTGGGTTGGAAGGTCGTTGGGGGGGGGGGGGGGGGGGGCGGCTGTGGGGAGGGGGGCCCCATACAAAAAATTTGCTATGGGGCCCAGTCATTTCTAGCTACGCCCCTGAATATACCGGTAACCCTAAAGCTCTTGCAAGCTAAATGAGCTATGCTTGTTGGCCGAGCACTGCACACACTGGATAGTAAACTGATGGGAAAGGGCTCTTTTCAAAGGAAGACCCACAGTGCTATAACAATCTACTATGGACCATACATGGAAACCTTATTGTGCTTGATTTATATCAATGTAATGCAGTTTCTTTCTTAGTACCCTTGAGAATTTCTCTTATTGTCTTATTCCTCAATGTGTAGATGTAAGGATTAATCAAAGGAACCACCACCGTGTTTATTATAGACACCCATTTGTCATAGTCAGCCACACTATGGTACTCCATAGGCTTTAGGTACATGACCATACAGCTTCCATAGAGAAGAGAGACCACTATCGCATGAGAAGAACAAGTGGAGATGGCCTTTTGTCTTCCTTTTGCTGAACTGATCTTACGAATTGCCACTACGATGTAAGAATAGGAGATGATGGGCACCAGAAAACAGAAAACTAGAATTCCTGTGTGCTGCATTAACAGAGGTCTTAGATTGGCAGTACTGTAGCAGCTGTTTTTAAGAATTGCCCCAGAATCACAGAAAACGTGGTTTATTTCTTCAATACAATATGAGAGCCTTATGATTAGTATTAAGGCTAAAAGGTTGGTGAAAAAAGAGCCTATCCAAATGGCCAAAACCAACAGGAGGCACCTTCTCTTATTCATTATTGTTGAGTAATGCAGTGGGTGGCATATGGCTACGTATCTGTCATAGCACATCACATCAATCAAATAAAATTCAGCCATTCCTGTTAAATAGTAAAAAAAACATACAATAACACAAGCATTTACAGATATTTTATGAGTGTGAAGGATGAGACCTCTGAGAATAATGGGCTCATTTGTACAGGTGCAAGCAATGTCCACAAGCGCAAAGTTGCATAAGAAGAAGTACATGGGCATCTGTAGTTGTGGACATCGGAGGTATAACGTAATAATAAGGACATTTCCTGCTACGGAAAGCACGTAGCAGATGAGGAACAAGAAAAATAATCCTTCTTTGATTTCGGATGAGGTGGAGAGCCCTACCAGAATGAATTCTTCCACAGGAGTCACATTCATTGTAGACAGGACTATAAATATGGAATGTGAAAAAAAAAAAACATTATTACTACACATTTTCATAACATTAATATCTTCTGCAGCACTTTACATGGTATACAGAAAGTCTTACAAACATGCTCAGCTTGTGAAGTGAATGAAAATTTAGATCATGGGAAATCTACAGATTGCAAACACTTTCAATACTATTCCCTACAAAAGCCTTGTGCAAACCCTGAGGATACGGGGAGTGGAGAAAATGTGTGTATGTGGATAGAGGACTGGCTAAAGGACAGAAGGCAAAGAGTGGTGGGAAAAAGATCATACTTAAAGTGAATGGGAACTGCATTTAAAAAAATGAGACAGATACTTACCCAAGGAGAGGGAAGGATCTGGGTCCATTAGAGCCTTCCAGCTCCTCTCCTGGTCCCCTCGTTCCAGTGCTGGCTCGCCCGGTAGCAGTATTTGACTAAATTAGTCAAATACTGCTTTATCTGGCCGAAGGAGGCTTCAGAAATCTTCAGGGAGCCCGAGTGCTCCTGAAGAAGGGTGGCCCTGTACTGCACCTGCGCAAGCACGCTCTCTTGCACACCCACATGTGTGCCGTATGGAGCCGCACGTTTTCGGGAGGACACGGCTCCCGAAGACTTCCAAATACCCTTTTGGCGGGGGATTGAAACGGGGGGGAGCAAGCACAGGATAGAGAGCACCGAGAGAGGAGACAGAAGGCTCTATATGACCCAGAGCCTTCCCTCTCCGTAGGTAAGTATTTGCTTCATTTATTTTTAAATATGGTTCCCATTCACCTTAAAATGGGAAACTGTTAGCAGTAGGGTACCGCAGGGGTCAGTACTAGGTCCAGTTATTTTAAATGAATTGATTAATAATTTAGTAGATGAAATACAGAGTAATGTTGCCATCTTTGTAGATGATACAAAATTATGGAGAGTTATCAACACTGTGCTACTATTGGCACATCCAAGGTGCACGACCTTACAACATGGCTATATGGGCAGGCATATGGAAAATGTAATGTTGATAAATGTAAGGTCATGCACCTTGGATGTGCCAATAGTAGCACACCATAAAAAAAAATGGCTTACAGCTACGAACATCAGACTTGGAGAAGGACTTGGGGATACAGTAACCGTATACAATGGCAAGTAGCAGCAGATAAAGAGAATACAATTCCGAGGTGCATAAAACAGGAAATTAAATCTCAAGATGCTACCATAATACTATCAGAGGAATGGAAGGTCTCACTTACCAGAAAGGTTGGACAAATGGAACTTATTAAGCTTGGAAAAAAGGTGAGAGGTGACATTGATTAACATTGATTAACATATATAATAAATTCATCAAAGGGCAATGCAAAAGTTTATCAAATCATTTTTTTAAAGTGTGAGGAAACGCGGAAAAGCCGTCCTCTCTCAAAGTGAGGCGGCTGTTTCCACGTCCAGCATGGCGTCACAACGCGGAAAAAACGCTGCATGCCGCATAGGCAGTGCGGCGGAATCCGCATTGGTAACGGCGGAATCCGCATTGGTAACGGCGGAATCCGCATCAGAGGCGGCCCCCGCATTAGATACATTGCATGACAGTGCTGGTGTGGCTGGGACTGATAGTCCACCAAGATTCAGACTTACACGCGCGCGAGCACAGAGGCAGAGTTTAAATAGCAGTTAGAAGGGAGTCGGCTGACCAGCTGGGTCAGCTGACAAATTCCACTGCTCTCATTGGACCAGCAATTAGGGAGGTCCTGGAAAGGTCCTAGAGTATATATACTGCTGGCTGTTCACTTGCTCTTTGTCTGGCGTGCGATCACATATGTGGGAGCACCCAGATCCGTAGTCAGATCCGCAAGTGTGCCGGGACCAGCTGGAGCTGTAATCCTACACTTAGCTAGATTCTGTTGATAGCTAAAGTACTAGTTTGATTGTGATTATCTGTTATGACTTTTGCCTGCTTTGACTACTCTTCTGAACTTTGATCCTGTACCTCGATATTTCTGATACTCTGTTGCCGACTCCCGGCTCGTTTCTAGACTCCGCCTTAGCCTCCTGATTCAGGGTAGAATGCACCCGTGTGCGTATTTCTCTCGCAGGTTCTCCCCTGCAGAGAGGAATTACGATATTGGTAACAGGGAGCTCTTGGCCATCAAATTGGCTTTCGAGGAATGGCGACACTGGTTAGAGGGAGCTGAGCATACCATCACGGTTTACACCGATCACAAAAACCTAGAGTACATCGAGGGGGCTAAGAGGTTGAGCCCTCGCCAGGCTCGATGGTCGTTGTTCTTCTCCAGGTTTAGTTTCATTATTACGTACACCCCAGGGAGCAAGAATGTTAAGGCGGATGCTCTATCCAGATGTTTTGAGTCAGAGACAGCACAGCCCTCCATTCCAGAGACCATTATTCCCCAGAAATTAATACTGGCAGCTACTGGAACTTGGGAGGATTGGAGGGAGACGTTGGCTCCCTTTCAGCAAGACATTCCGGAAGGGAAGCCCGCAGGGGTCCTGTTCGTTCCTCTGCATTTTCGCCTGCAGGTTCTTGAGATGTTCCATGCACATAAGAACGCAGGGCATCCTGGGGCATCCAGAACACAGGATCTGATAGCCAGATGCGCCTGGTGGCCTTCCTTGGCAGCGGATTGTAAGGAATACGTAAAAGAGTGTTTGATATGTGCCAAGAGTAAACCCTCCCGGCTGGCACCTGTCGGTACGTTGCAGCCTTTGCCCACCCCGAATGAGCCGTGGACCCACCTGTCCATGGATTTTGTGGGCGAGCTTCCCAGGTCTGAAGGTATGGCGGTCATTTGGGTGATAGTCGACCGTTTTAGCAAGATGGCCCACTTTGTGCCTTTGAAAGGACTCCCCTCGGCTCAGGAATTGGCCGAGTTGTTTATCACTCATGTCTTCCGTTTGCACGGCATTCCCGAAGACATAGTTTCAGACAGGGGAGTCCAATTCGTCTCACGGTTTTGGAAAGCTTTTTGCCATCTCATGGGCATAGAGCTGTCTTTTTCATCGGGCTATCACCCACAGACCAACGGCCAGACTGAGAGAATAAATCAGTCTTTAGAGCAATTTTTAAGGTGTTATGTGGCAGAGGCGCAGGACGATTGGGTCAGATTTCTGCCCTTCGCAGAATTTGCCCAGAATAATTTAAAAAACTCGTCCTCCGGATTCTCTCCTTTTCAGGTGGTGACGGGGAGATCACCCAAATTTTCCCCATTACCAGTAGCCTCCACTCCGTTCCCAGCCCTGGAGGCCTGGCAAAGGTCATTTAAGGACCTTTGGGGGATGGTTAGAAGTAACCTGGAGAAGGCCTTTTTGAGTCAGAAGGGTCAAGCTGACAAAAGACGGTCGCTGGAGTGGAAGTTCCGACCAGGAGACTTGGTCTGGGTGTCCACACGTCACTTGACCCTAAGACAACCTTCGAATAAGCTTGGTCCCAGGTTTGTGGGTCCATTCCCGGTTGTCAGGAAAGTCAATGATGTTACTTACACCGTTGATCTTCCCTCTAGCATGCGGGGGGTGAGGTCTTTCCACGTGTCCCTTCTTAAGCCAGCAGTCCAGGTGGGTCCCACTCCTCCTCCTCCTGTCTTGGTAGATGCCCAACACGAATATGAGGTGGAGAAGATTCTAGATCCACGCTCTGTACAAAATTCGGTACAATACCTCGTGCATTGGAAAGGGTATGGCATTGAGGAGAGGCAATGGGTACCGGGGACGCGCATGCATGCAGACGAATTAATAAGGGAATTTCATGCCTTACATCCCGAGAAACCTGGTGGGAGTTGTCCGGAGTCCACTCCTTGGGGGGGGTGGTACTGTGAGGAAACGCGGAAAAGCCGTCCTCTCTCAAAGTGAGGCGGCTGTTTCCGCGTCCAGCATGGCGTCACAACGCGGAAAAAACGCTGCATGCCGCATAGGCAGTGCGGCGGAATCCGCATTGGTAACGGCGGAATCCGCATTGGTAACGGCGGAATCCGCATCAGAGGCGGCCCCCGCACTAGATACATTGCATGACAGTACTGGTGTGGCTGGGACTGACAAACCACCAAGATTCAGACTTACACGCGCGCGAGCACAGAGGCAGAGTTTAAATAGCAGTTAGAAGGGAGTCGGCTGACCAGCTGGGTCAGCTGACAAATTCCACTGCTCTCATTGGACCAGCAATTAGGGAGGTCCTGGAAAGGTCCTAGAGTATATATACTGCTGGCTGTTCACTTGCTCTTTGTCTGGCGTGCAATCACATATGTGGGAGCACCCAGATCCGTAGTCAGATCCGCAAGTGTGCCGGGACCAGCTGGAGCTGTAATCCTACACTTAGCTAGATTCTGTTGATAGCTAAAGTACTAGTTTGATTGTGATGATCTGTTATGACTTTTGCCTGCTTTGACTACTCTTCTGAACTTTGATCCTGTACCTCGATATTTCTGATACTCTGTTGCTGACCCCCGGCTCGTTTCTAGACTCCGCCTTAGCCTCCTGATTCTGTACCTCAATATTTCTGATACCCTGTTGCCGAACCCTGCCTGTACTTAGACTCCGCCTTTGTCTCCTGATCTTGTACTTTATCTGTCCGTGTGTTTACGACCTGGCTTGTCCGACCTCGAGAACCGACCTTACCGTTAGAGGCGGTTCCTCGCTCTGTTAGCGACCCTTCCTCCTGAGGGTCACTTTCAGACATCCTTCCCACTGTCAGTCTGACTCCTCCCGCCTTGGAGAGCTCAGGGCTGCGGAAGGAATCTGTGCAGTACTCCTTGCTGCAATGAGGCCTAGTCCTCAAAGTGTTACTGTTACACCAAACACTACACTCTACTCAGGTGAACAGAGGTTAGTTAGTATATCGGATTATCGGTGAGACTGCAGATCACTTATAATCTGGTATATATCTGTATTTCCGGTGATACTGCAGATCACCGGTAATCAGACACTCTCTGTGCCCACCGAACGTTACATAAAGTCCCTAGGCTTGTACAAAGGACAAGGGCGCATGATCGACGTATTGTTATTATTATTGTTGATTTACATCGCGCCAGCATCCTCCATGGCGCTGTACAATAGCATACATAGGTATAACAATACAGAGTATACAACACGATACAAGACAAGAAGGCATAAGCAGGGATGAGCAGAAACTACGCCAGTAAGAATTTACGCATAGTAGTTAGCATCTACGCATCGTAGTTCGTATGTGAAGTTTCAAAACTACGCTTATGAATTTACGCGTAGCGAAGTACCCACTATGCGTAGTTAACATGTGTATTGCGTAGTGAACTACGAATGCGTTACTCGCGTCCAATTTTCCACGTGCGATTGTATGCTTACAAATTTACGCATTGGAAAGGGGAATGTACACATAGAAGAGTTCCCGGTATAAGCATTTAAAGAGGAATTAATGCATACGGAGCAAATATTTGATTCCGAAGCCGTAGTTTGGCGAAGCGTAATTGCGTAAAACTACACGTAGTTCCAGCGTAGCGAAGTTGACTGTCTACGACCATCCCTGGGTATAACAGCTAATATAGTGAACAAATTAACTACATGTTTTTACAGGTGAGGGGTATGTACACCCATTACACAGCATTACACAGGGGTGGGAGGTATGTACACCCATTACACAGCATTACACAGAGGTGGGGTGTATGTACACCCATTACACAGCATTACACAGAGGTGGGGTGTATGTACACCCATTACACAGCATTACACAGAGGTGGGGTGTATGTACACCCATTACACAGCATTACACAGAGGTGGGGTGTATGTACACCCATTACACAGCATTACACAGAGGTGAGGGGTATGTACACCCATTACACAGCATTGTGAGACAAAAGGGGAAGAGAGTCCTGGTCAAAAGGCCTTACAGTCTAAACATTTAAGGTATAGGACAGTAGGTAAAGGGAAGCTGTGTGTGGAGTGGTAGAAATGGTGGTTAATGGGCAGGGTCCTAGGTAGGGGAGTATGCTTGCCTGAAGAGGTGAGTTTTCAGATTGCGCCTAAAAATAATAAGTGTGGGTGAGTGGCGGATGTGTTGAGGGAGAGTGTTACAGAGGAGGGGAGGGGATCGAGAGAAGTCTTGCAAGCAGGAGTGAGAAGAAGTGATCAGGGAAGAAGACAGAAGGATATTGTCAGCTGAGCGGAGATTGTGTGTAGGATGGTATCTGGAAAAAAGTTGATTAAGATAGGAAGGAGGTATGTTGTGGAGAGCTTTGTAGGCAAGAGTAAGCATTTTAAATTGTATCCTTTGTGTAACTGGCAGCCAGTGAAGGGACTGGCAGAGGGGGATTGGGCTGGAGAAGCTGGAGGAGAGGTGGACGAGGTGTAACTGGCAGCCAGTGAAGGGACTGGCAGAGGGGGATTGGGCTGGAGAAGCGTGAGGAGAGGTGGATGTGTCGTGCAGCAGAGTTCATGATAGACTGTAGTGGGGCTAAGCGGTTGGCAGGGAGGCCGCAGGGCAGAGAGTTGCAATAGTCTACTCGGGAAATAATCAGGGCATGCACCAGAAGTTTGGTAGTGTCCCGTGTTAGAAAAGGGCGGATGCGGGAGATGTTTTTTAGGTGGAGGCGACAAGACGAGGATAGTTTGTCAATGTGTGGTTTGAATGTGAGATTTTAGTCCAAAATTACTAGACTGTGAGCCTGGGGGACAGGTGTAATAGAAGTCAGGGGCGTAGCATTAGGTATAGCCACCATAGCGTTGCTACGGGGCCCCGCAGTATCCCTACGCCACAGGGGCCCGTGCTGATTCAGGGTACTTTTTTTTTTTTTAATATATATTGATGCCGCTCGCCCCCGGGCCCCCCCCCCCCCCGGCCCCCCCATAATTTTAAAACAGCGGCGCATCGCTCTCCGGGCCCCCCTCCTCTGATAAGGTGGGTGGTGACTCTGAGGAGGGGGACCACGTAGCGGCGCATTGATCCTCCCTGGCGGCTGGGCCCGACACTTACTGTATAGTTCCGGCCAGCCAGGGAGGGAGAAAGAGGAGGAGACAGCAGAAGAGTGACTCTCTCGAGTCTCTCAGACGTGCGACCAGGAGCAGGAGGGAGAGCGGACCGGCTGCCGCTGCAAGGAGGAGAGCGGGAGAACACCGAGCCGACCCGACCCCACGCAAGCTGGCAAGGCAGCTGCAGCCTGTAAGTTTGCCTCGGCTCAGTGCCTGGTCACTGGTGCTGCTGCTGCTGCATGCAGTGGATGGAGGTGGGTGGGTGTTAATGGGGGCGGCCCGGGGGACTTGCTGGCTGCTGCTACCCATACCTGGCCAGCGGCCATGATGCAACCTAGTACTGCTGACTGCTGGGGGGGGGGGGGGGACGGATAGGGCAGGTGGTGACTGCTCCCCACATAGTGACTGTTTTCTGGTGACTGCTCCCCACATAGTGACTGTTTTCTGGTGACTGCCCCCACATAGCGATTGTTTTCTGGTGACTGCTCCCCACATAGCGACTGTTTTCTGGTGACTGCTCCCCACATAGTGACTGTTTTCTGGTGACTGCTCCCCACATAGTGACTGTTTTCTGGTGACTGCTCCCCACATAGTGACTGTTTTCTGGTGACTGCTCCCCACATAGCGACTGTTTTCTGGTGACTGCTCCCCACATAGTGACTGTTTTCTGGTGACTGCTCCCCACATAGCGACTGTTTTCTGGTGACTGCTCCCCACATAGCGACTGTTTTCTGGTGACTATAGCGACTGTTTTCTGGTGACTGCTCCCCACATAGCGACTGTTTTCTGGTGACTGCTCCCCACATAGCGACTGTTTTCTGGTGACTGCTCCCCACATAGCGATTATTATCTGGTGACTGCTCCCCACATAGCGATTGTTTTCTAGTGACTGCTCCCCACATAGCGATTGTTTTCTGGTGACTGCTCCCCACATAGCGATTGTTTTCTGGTGACTGCTCCCCACAAAGCGATTGTTTTCTGGTGACTGCTCCCCACAAAGCGATTGTTTTCTGGTGACTGCTCCCCACATAGCGATTGTTTTCTGGTGACTGCTCCCCACATAGCGATTGTTTTCTGGTGACTGCTCCCCACATAGCGATTGTTTTCTGGTGACTGCTCCCCACATAGCGATTGTTTTCTGGTGACTGCTCCCCACATAGCGATTGTTTTCTGGTGACTGCTCCCCACATAACAATGATTTTCTGGTGACTGCTCCCCACATAATGATGTTTTTCTAGTGAATGCTCCAAGTGTGGGAGGTCCGAGAGGTGCGTTGGGTTGGAAGGTCGTTGGGGGGGGGGGGGGGCGGCGGCTGTGGGGAGGGGGGCCCCATACAAAAAATTTGCTATGGGGCCCAGTCATTTCTAGCTACGCCCCTGATAGAAGTGCTATCAACAGAAATAGTGATGTCTGGCAGGGGCATTGACTTGGGAGGTGGGAAGACTACTATTTCAGTCTTGTCCATATTGAGTTTCAGAAAATGGTAGGACATGAAAGAGGCAATTGCATTGAGACAGTCCAGGACACGAGCTGTTAAGGTGTCCAGGTCAGGTGCTGAGATGTACATCTGGGTATCGTCAGCGTATAGATGATATTGGAAACCAAAAGAGCTAATTAGTTGACCAAGACCATATGTGTAGATAGAGAAAAGGAAAGTTCCTAGGATTGAGCCTTGGGGAACGCCAACAGTGAGGGGACGTGGAGAGGAGGTGGTGCCGGAGTAGGCAACTCTGAAGGTCCTATCTGAGAGGTAGGAGGAAAGCCAGGAGAGAGCAAGACCCTGAATGCCCATGGATGAGAGGATTTGGAAAAGTAGGGGGTGGTCCACTGTGTCAAAAGTGGAAGAGAGGTCTAGGAGGATAAGAACAGAGTAGAGGCCTTTAGATTTCGCAGTCATCAGGTTGTTGGTTACTTTAAGTGGGGCAGTTTCGGTTGAGTGGCTGGGGTGGAATCCAGATTGGAGGTCATAAAACAGAGAATTAGCAGTGAGGTGATGGACTAAGTCAGTATAGACATGGCGCTCAAGTAGTTTTGAAGAGAAGGGAAAGAAAAAAATAGGTTGGTAGTTGGGCAGGGAAGAGGGATCAAGAGAAGATTTTTTGAGTGTAGGCTTGTTTGAAGGAGGATGCCTCTGGTGAGAGAAAGGTTGAAGAGGGAGGTTAAGGCAGGTGAGATGGCAGAGGATAAGTGAGTAATGAGGTGAGAGGGCATGGGGTCAAGAGGGCATGTAGTGGGACGTGATTTAGAGATGAGAGAGGAGACAGTGAGTTTGGTTAGTGGTGAGAAGGTTATCAGGGAGGATGTAAGGTTTGGGGTATGTATGGAAAGAGGAGACTGCTGGTTAATGTGTTTTCGAAAGTTGGTATTTTATCACTAAAGAAGGAGACAAAGTCCTTGGCTGAGATGCAGGGAGTGGGAGGTGGAGGTGGGAGTCGGAGGAGGGAGTTGAATGTAGCAAAGAGTAGTTTAGGGTTGTCGGAATATGAGGGGATTAGTGAGGAGAAGTATGAATGTTTGGCTGCTGTGAGGGCATGTCTGAGTGTGTGCAAAGCTTCTTTGTAACTGTAAAAATGCTCAGGCAAGTTATGTTTTCTCCAGCACCTTTCAGCTATCCGGGAGTGGCATTTCAGTAGTTTGATCTCCTCGTTAAGCCAGGGTTGTCGAAGGGCCCGGCGTTGGTAGACCATGGAGGAGGGAGGCACAGAGTCAATGGCTGAAATTAAGGTGATGTTATAATGATCAACTGCTAGTTCAGGGTCAGTAAAAGAGGATAGAGTAAGTAGAGCAGGCAGAGAGGTAGATAGTGTTTGGAGGTTGAGATTGAAAATGCTGTGGAACTTGTGTACAGAAGTGTGTTGTGGGGATGTGTAGGGACTGGATGGAAGGACGTTGAATTTGAGTAAGTTATGATCAGACAGTGGGAGGGAAGAGTTGATGAGTTTGGATAGGGAACAACAACTAGTGAAGATTAGATCAAATGTGTGGCCGTCAGTATGGGTTGCAGTGGTGGTGGGCCAAATTGTGAGGTCAAGGGAGGTGGTAAGTGACAGGAACTTGGGGGCGCAGGATTATTTACCGTATATACTCGAATACAAGTCAACCTCGTATATAAGTCGACCCCAATATTTGACCCTCTTAATCTGGTATTTTTTAATATCTCAAATAAAAGTCTACCCAGCAAAGTTGTGATCAAGTCCAAACCTTCTGTCAGTATAGTAAGTGATAAATAAGGTTAACAATGGGCATGCATAAGGCAAGATACATGGAGCAACCCTGCATGATCTCCAAGCATGTTCCCCACACTGTGTTGCTGTTAATGTTTTAATACACAACATTAACAGCAGCAGTAGTGTTGGAAACATGCTTGCAGATCATAAGGAGTTAATTGTTTCAAACAAGCACCAGCACACTGTACAAGAGCTGACAGCAAAGATAAGGCCAGTCCTGCACTTCAAAGCAACAATTAAAAAAACAAACAGTTTCCAGCCTGAGTGCTCAGGGCTGTGTAAACAGCTTGACCATTCAGATGCAGGGTGGGTCAGTGTCAGTTGTCAGTGAATTCCCCAGTGTGGATGCAGCTAAAACTCCCAGGCACCCTGGAACACATGCTGGCTTCAGCTCTCATCCAGCGTGTAGTGTCCCATCGCTCTGATCCCCTCCTTCACTTCCTCATTCGTCACTACGCAGGGCTGCCCAGCCTGTGTGTAGTGAAGGGGAACTGCAGGCACCAGCGAGGACAGTGATCTGTGGCCAGAACGGACGGAGGATTTACGAGCAGCCAGCGGGGGTTGGAGCGGTAAGGAGGCACACATTGTAACAGGACTTTGAGCAGCTCCTACCCCTGCCGGCTGTTTAGCACCACGTGCTGTCAGAGCGGGGGTTAGTCCATTTTACAGCTTGCAGGGGGGAGCTGCATTATAGTGACCCAGGCATCTGAATAAAGCAGGGACCCACAATCTGGCTGGATGGCAGCACTAGGGTGGCAGAATGGAGCAAATGCAGAGTAGAGGGGGCACTTGATACTCAGCTACAAGTCAGAAATTTAGGTCTGATGCGAGTATAAGTCGACCCCCCTACTTCACAAAAGTAGATCAGACCTAAATTTCTCGACTTATAGTTGAGTATATACGGTAGTGTTGATGGGGATGTTGAAGTCCCCTATGATGACTGAGGGAATGTTAGTGGACAGGTAGAGAGGAAGCCATGTTGAGAAGTGGTCAAGAAGAAGACTGGTTGGGCCAGGGGGGCGATAAATTACGGGGATTTGAAGGTGAAAAGGGGAGTAGACTCGGACTGAGTGGGCTTCGAATGATGAGAATTGAGAAGCAGAAAGAAGGGGCAGCAGGGAGGGGCCGAATGAACAGTTTTGAGAAAGGATGATGCCTACAACCCCACCATGTTTGTTACCAGGTCTGGATGTGTGGCTGAACTGTCGGCCTCCATATTACAGTGCAGCAGGTGAGACAGTGTCTGAGGGGTGTAACCATGTTTCAGTAAAAAGGTGAGCCAATGCAAGATAAAAAGGTCATGGATATGTTCCATTTATATAACAGGGGTTCTGCAGTGCTCTCAAGCAGTCTTTATAGTCCAAACAAAGTCCACAGATTTAACCATCCACAATTGGTAGTCTATAGTACTCTCACCAGATCTCGTTGCTGATTAAACTACAGATCAGCAATATAGGCATCAATCGATGTAATGTTGTCCTCAGCAATCTTCACATTTTGTACTATACATCACCTCAAAAAAATATATAGACAGGAAAGAACATAGCATAATCTAGTTTAATGGCAACAGGTATCAGCGTGCGATTTCACACTTTGCGCACTTCCACCTAACATCAATGAGCAAAGGGTAAAATTCAAGCTCACCAGATGTATGTGTTGACCAAATTGGACCAGCTTGTGCGCTTATGGATTAATAAGGCTTTCTTCCCACTATCCAACCGCCATCCTGGATGCACCTCGTTATGCCCAGATCACGCTGGAATACTCAAAACAATGGAACAAACATAGCGCAACCGAGTTTTCAAACTAAGCACTCCACAGTCCCCTCCACCTCAGTGAGTTGTCCACCCGTGCTTCTAACCATGCATATAAAATGGATTACAGTATATTGGCTGACCCAAAAAAACAGCAATAGCGCTTATGGATTTTTCCTTCTTTCTTTACCTCCACATGCATCATGCCCAGCCCGCACAGGTTTACTGGGAGATATCTGGATAGCAACTTTCTCCCGGATCTCCCGGATTTGGATTTGAGCAGCCCTACCTGCTATGGTAGGGGGATGACTGGGGTGCGACATATGTGAATAAGGTTAGCTGTAGGAGGAGAGCTGTGAGGTGTGTGAGGCAGATAGGGAGGGGAGGCTTGACTATGGAGAAGCTGTGCCCAGGGTTAGGTGATATTTCACCAGCTGCAAGTAGGAGGAGAAGGGAAAGTGTCGGCAGATGAGAGTGGGATGTGAGAGTGTGAAGACAGAGTTTTTAGGAGAGGAAGAAGTTCATGAGAGGCTAAGAGAGGTGAGGAGAGCAGGGAGGGTATTTCATTATGTTGTGTGCTACATAGGGAGGTGCATGTAGCAATGCTGCTTACAGGTGTAGGCCATAAGGCAGAACAAGGAAAAGAGCAGTTAAACATGCTTGGAGTTTAGATGCTGTTTAAAAGTATTAATTATTCCTACCTTGGGTGTAAGCTGTCTGTTAGTGTTGTGGCTGGAGAAATCTGGATAATTTCTGGTAAATTTTGGTAAATTTTGCCTCAAAGACACTTTGAAATGACACTTCAAAGCCGACACTAAGGCCTGACATGTCAGAGGCCTGACTATGGGCTGGTGCTGCACACCAAGCGTTTTTGGTAGCGTTTTCAAAACCGCTGCCGCCTGTGATAACGATTGGCTAATGTACCTCAATGGGCTGGTGCACACCGGCGGTTTGAGGTTTTTAGCAAACCGTAAACGTGGCTCCTGCAACATTTTTGCGGTTTGCAGATGCGTTTCTGCCTCAATGTAAAGTATAGGAAATGCTCAAACCGCTTAAAAAAACGCTAGATCAGAGCAGTTTGCCAGGCGTTTTTGTTACAGAAGCTATTCAGGAACAGCTTTACTACAATAATATATGAAATCTGCTACACAAAAACACTCCAAAAAACACTAGGCCTATTTAGAAAACCTCTCTAAACAGGCCTAGAATCGCTCTGAAAATCTGCTTCAAAAACCTCCAGCGTTTTGCGGATCTGCTCGAGGTTTTTGGTGTGCACTGGGCCTGTGCTTACATATACAGTAGTCTGACCTACTGTATATGTAAGCTCTGTGAATCCCTCCACTGGCTTCCTATCCAGTCCAGAATCAGATTCAAGATATCGTGTCTGACCTACAAATCTGTCCACAAAACCTGTCCAACCTACATTTCTGATCTTACTCAGAGGTACAAACCTAGTCGCTCACTCCGTTCCTTCAATGAACTTCGCCTGACCGCCCCCCGCATCACACAGTCCCATGCACGCCTCCAGGACTTCTCAAGAGCCGCTCCAACACTTTGGAACTCTCTACCTCCACTTATTAGGGCAGCCCCCTCCTTCAACATCTTCAAGAAGGCCCTCAAAACTCACCTTTTCACACTGGCCTACCACCCTCACAATTGCTCTAAACCCACAACGGGACTCTGGTCCCTACCTTTCGTGTCTCTACCTTTCCTTCTAGATTGTAAGCCTTTGGGCAGGGTCCTCGTCCTTTTGTGTCCTACCTGATCATGCACCTCCATTACTGTGAACCCATGCTATGCATCTGAGTGAACCTAACTTGCCTAATCTCCATGCTCCATCCAGTGACTAAGCATTACCTGGTACTCATACTGTGCTGTATGATCTGGTTTTCTTGTATTCCTGTATTGTCATATTGCTGTTTGTCACCCCTAAATATTGTCTGTAACCTAAATTAATGTTCAGCGCTGCGTAATATGTTGGCTCTTTATAAATACAATAAATAAATAAATAAAATACTGAGTTGATCACCACCCCTCTATCAGGCGGGCCTCGTTAAGGAAATTAACACAGCAGGGGAGACTTTAGTAACATGCAAATTAAACAAATGTCTGTCTGCCAGCCAAACTTACAACCCAGCAAGGAATAAAATATGTCTGAACAGTATATTTCAATGTGAGACTAATATTTAAACTAGCATTGTAATTTGCAAACTTATGAGAGAGGAAAAAATCACAGGATAGAGATCGAGAGTCGTACCAGTTAAATAGACTGAATGCAGCCTAATACAGGAAATGCATGGAGTTTGCAATCGATGAAAGATTGAAAGTCGATGAAAGGTCGAGAGTCATACCTGTGAATGAGAGGAGATGAAGTCTGTTAGACAATCGCCATGTGAGGATATTATATTGTCATTTTGGTAAATTTTGGCTTGAAGACACTTTGAAATGCCACTTCGAAGCAGACACTAAGGCCTGACACGTATTGAAGTAAAAAGATCTTGCCATCTATTCAGAAAAGGATTCTTTAAAGTAAAAGTGGTTAAAATGGGAATCACTCACCATGGGAAGTAGTTATGGCAAATGTTATGTCTGCAATTAAAGTGTACTTGAGACAAATGAAGTCTAAGCATTTATACTTGCTTGGGGCTTCCTCCAGCCCTCTTGAGGCCATTTGGTCCCTCGCCATTTCCCCAGGTTGCTCTGGCCCCCTGCTGGATGGCCTGGAACTTTGGCAGTGTTGCGCTTCATCACACATGCGCAGGCTGGCCCTGCGCACACCCCATGGGACCGCAGCGGCATGCAGAGACGGTGAGGGACTGAACAGCCTCAGTGGGGCTAGAGAAAGCCCCAGGTACTGTGAGTGTAAATCCTTAGACTTCATTCTTCTTAGGTTTCCTTTAACTTCTAGCCGACCGCGTCACGCGGCGAAAGCCACAGGATCGCCTAACGTTGATTGGCGTAAAGTAGTGGGGCTCTGTTTTGCAGGAGATTGCGCGCAGGATGCTTGGTGGGCGGAGCAGTGCTCCGCCTTCAGTCTCCGAGCGGCGATTGCCTCTCAGGAGACTGTTAGATGGCGTAGCTGCCGTCTAATTACTGGTAGAGCTCTGTTGGTGGGGAGAAAAGGGGGGGGGGGGGGGAATCACTTGTGTGCTGTGTTGTGCGGCCTTAAAGCTGCAGTGGCCAATTTAATGAAAAATTGCCTGGTCTTTAGGGAGGTTTAACACTGCAGTCCTCAAGTGGTTAAAGAGACTCTGTAACAACATGTTCAGCCTTATTTCTTGTATCCTATAAGTTCCTACACCTGTTCTAATGTGGTCTGGATTACTGCAGCCTTTTCTAGTTGCACTGTCTCTGTAATATATCTAATCTTCTTTTCTTTGTCAAACCTTGCCAAGCAGGAATGTGCTGCCTTTGCTGTGATAGGGAGAAGTTATGCACGCCCCCTGCAGGCTCTATGTGCTTTGTTTACTACTCACAGACAGATCTCTCTGAGGGGGAAGGAAGCTGCCTGTCTCATGCTGAGAACTGTGAGAATCCCAGACTGGAGTGCAGATAATTCTCTATGTAATAAAAACGTGTAGTATACTGTAACATGAGATATTATTATTATTATTAGATATATACAAACATCACTTCCTGGTTAGCGGCCATGCTTTTTGTTTGTAAACACTGCCTAAAACTGGCAATTAAAAGCCAGGATCGTAGCAGGGAGCTGCGGAAATGGCAAAGAGGGGCCCAGGAGAACATAATGAATATAATGGTATGCTTTTTATTGTAAGAATTTGAGAGTACAGATTCTCCTTAAAGAGGGCTTGGGCGGTTTCCTTGTAGTGAAGGACATCTACAGATAAAATAGCTTGGTAATTCCAGGCAGTGTTGATCCAAAGATTTAATTGACTGCCTCCTGGTCTGGAGTCCATAAATATTTTATCCCCTTTTAAGGTTAAGTCTTGTAAAGGTTTCATGCTTTCCCTGGATAAACTGGAATATGTGTGGGTTCTTGACAGTAATATTTTTTCTTTCTTTCTTTCTTTCTTTTTTTTTTTTTTTTTTGGTGGAACTTGAAGGAAGATTTTTTTTTCTTTAACCAAAGTAAAACAGATGGCACATAATACAGAACTAGAAGACAAAGTAATTACAGTGACAAGGCTAACATGTTTAAAGCGGATCCGAGATGAAAAACCAACTATAACAAGTAACTTGTCTATATATCTTATCTAAAGTTTAGATAGTTTGTACAGCAAATCTAGCTGCAAATAGCATCAACAGTTTATGATTATTTATTCCTGCGATACAATGACAGCAGCCATGTTCTGTTTGTCACAGGCTGAGAGCTGGAGATGCTATAAGCTTGCCTGTGTGTAATGTGACAAATTCACTCCCCTCTCTTCCTCCCTCCTCCCCTCTGCCTTTGAAATCTCTGGCTAGTAACCTCCTCCTCCTCCTGCCCAAATTGAGCTCCCATAAGCCCTTGCTACAGTGCCAAGGCACTCTAAGAAGCTGTGGGCAAGGCTTGTTTAGTTTTTAGGGAATTAGAGTATTAAAACAAAACAAAAAAAGTATTTGGCTTGAGGAATGCCCTATAAACTATATGGAAGGAACACAATTGTGCAATGAGTAAAAGTTCATCTCGGATCCACTTTAACAAAATGTACGGTAAGCATAGGGACACCCCAATATGGTGTAGTATGTATTGGTAAAATAGAGGAAAGTTAGGGTAAGTATAGTTATACTCACAAACCAGGGTTACCGCTTAGGCAACCACTCTAGATGCAGGTGGGTAGAATAAGCCTGTTCCCATTCAGGACTAGGAAGTTGCTCTCTGTAGATAGGATGAAATTAAGGGTTTTCGCCCCTCCACCTGGGGTGGACTAGTATAGCATACGAGTAAACAGAGGCACCAAAAGAGTAAAATATCATAAAACATTTAAAACATGGAAGTGGCAGTGGTGGACTCTTACCAACTCCAAAGGACACGGCAGTACAAACATGTTACGGAGAGCGGCTTCAGATTCCCTTCCCCCATCTCTAATTCCTCGGATCAGTTCATTTTGGCGTGGGGCTCTGAGAGCCGAGCGCCAAAACTGGGCACCGTCATAGCAGCAATGCTATGATGCACGCCTCGCGTAGCGGTAATTCGGGACTCTGGCGGCTGCCAGACCCCAAACTACATCTCTGTCCAAGTTGCGACAACTCGGAGGGGGAATAGTATTTAACGCCGCCTCAGAGTTTAGCGGCAGCGGGGGGAAAGCCGTCATTCGGCTCTCCCCGCGCTGAACTGAGCGGCGCCGTCATAATGTGTACCCCTAATTCCTAATTATGGCACTTTTCAAATATGGCCACCGGGACCATAGGACCACCGCACATGCACGGATGGCCAATTACCACCTTATGACACTCCCCCCACTGCATACCACCGCCTCATTGGTTAATTATTGGCCGCCAGGTCTGTATTTAAAGAACCCATACACAACATTACACTTACAGAGGCGCTTGGCACAGACCTGGACGGCATATGGTGAGTTACTTTTATATATTTCTAATATTAACTGCTTTTCCATGTCTTTTTACGTTGTATAACAATTTTGAACCTACCTACTACTGATTTACTGCTTCTACCTATAGCCACCCGCCTCCCACCATTCCTTCAGGTTTCCCATTCCTAGCCCCCGCTCCCCACTTTCAATTTGTCACCCTGAATAGCCCTACGTCCTGAGATACAATTATGCTTTGAACCTTTTGCACACTCTTAAGCACATGTTGCACCAGAGTGTAAAGATTTAGAATGATGCCCTGTTGTATAATTCTATATCCCCAGACCTATTAGTGAAATACGCTTTTGACACTCATAATCTATGTCAAAGCTTACTGTGCGACCTAGTCTTTTATTGTTATTACAACTGGCACTATTACATATTATGTTCTTACACATGCCTTTTACCATTACTTTGATGTTTTTATATATGGTACATGCAATGTCTAAAGTCCAAATGTCTCTGACCCACAGCTGTATACTTCTATCTGACTACCTGATGAAGAGGGGTCACACCTTTTGAAACGCAAAAATTGTGGAGCATATAAATACATTTTCTGTTAACCATTAAAACATTTGTACAGTCGTATCCTTTGGAGTTGGTAAGAGTCCACTGCATGTTTTTGTAACATTCTTACCTTTCAGCGGCAGGTCTCTCGGCATCTCTGGCATAGTCCGGGCGACCGGGGCGAGCGGCAGGGCTTCGCTGCCGACATCCTCTGGCAGCATCCACAGCTTCCCTCCGGCGGTGAGTTCCGGCATGTTCAGTGCGACCAAACGTGCACACACGACTGCCTTATAGGCTTAGGAGGAGAATCTAGCTGAGGTCAGCAGTGATGTCACTGAAGTGACATCACTATGGGAGTGGTGTGTGGGGAATTGGGATCTGTATTTAAGGCCAGAGCTTGCAGTCACTCACTGGCCTTGATACTAATCAGTTCGCTGGTTCTAGGTCAAGCTAGCTACTTTGAGCTACATTGATATATTGTGTAGACGCACAATATATATGTACTCCAGTTAGTCAGTCTTCGTTATTTTCATATATATTCTAGTATTATTATTATTGTAACATCTCATTGTATATTATCTGTGTACCGACTTTTGCCTGCCTTTTGACCTCGCTCCTGTCTAGTCCTTCTGTTCCGCTGCCATCTGATATTCGTTACCGACTCGGCCTGTCCCTGACTTCGTTATTGCCTGGTCCTTACAATACGACTGACATCTGACCTATGTGTATGACTCTGCTCGATTATTGACTACGAATTAGCCTAGCTACTCTGTACCTTGATATCTCTGACTAGTGAATGACCTTAGCCTGATCCTGACTACGTTATTGTACTATTGTTGTTTATTACCTGTACGCTATCTCGCCACGCACTAGCATGATAGTTTTAAATATTGTATGATATTTTTCTCTTTTGGCTCCTCTGTTCACTCATATACTAATAAAATGTACAGTAACTTCCAAATGTGGTGTAAAGTGGGAACATATATTTAGGCAACCTTCAAACTTATCACTGTGATTTTCAGCCTTGATTTTGCTAATTTGTTTTGCTTTTTCGATTCTACAGATTGCAATTTTCAGTTCCACTTTTGTTAATTTTTTGACGCATTTTGTATGTGATTTTTATAGCATTGTGATTGTTTTATGCATGCATGCCAGTGAAGTTATTTTACATACATTTTTATGTAATTAAGTTCAAACTGACATGCAATTTCTTACACACTGGCCCTTATTTAATTCATTTTTTTTCTCCAAAGCTTTCTCCTAGGATAAATTTTCACACTTAAGAAATAAAATGCATTTTTAACCAAAGAAAACAAACAAATATTTTTGAAAAGGCAATCAGCCAAAACTTGAATCGGGAGTGCAAGCTACCTTTTATCTGCCAGTAAATAAGATGTTTATCTAGTAAGAAAATCCCTGACAGGGCAATCCGCCAAAACTTGAATCGGGAGTGCAAGCTACCGTTTATGTGCCAATAAATAAGATGTTTATCTAGTAAGAAAATCCCTGCGTGTGGTCCCTTTAAGACCACACTATTAGTCTGCTTTTCTCCCCTCCGTAACCAGGGAGCACGAGCATGAGTGGGGAATCATAGTGGAGCGCACTGGGGCTGGAAACAGGAAGCCAGCAATCACCTGACCAGGAAGCGCTGGGAGCTTAACGCTGTCTTGCCGAGCAGAGCCCTGCCACTTTTTTAAACAAGTGCAGCCTGCTCTGGATATTAAGATTACTGCAAGTTTTTTCACCAGCCACTGAGCATCATCTTCCAGCAACGGTAAAGCTTACTATAGGAGAAGGCACTGTACTCACAATTGTGTCCACATTATACTCAGTACAGGCAGTTTGAGGAGCCTGCTGAGATCATTGAGCTGAGGTAGACCTCCTTTTTCTGCATCTTCCATACTTGGGTCACAGAACCGATCCCTACCTCTTGCATTTCGTCCACTCTGCACTACTCTACCTGTGTCTTCTATTTTTGACAATAATGTTTCTCCTTCTTTTAGATACTTCAATTGCAAAGGCCTGAAAAGTTATTTTTAACAAAAGATGAAAAATGATATGTTAGGCAGCTCTGTAAGGTTGCACCTGCTGGTGGCACTAGTTTCCTGGACTGTGCTATTATTTATCTTCACCAGCAGGTGGCATTTTTGCAGCATGTCATGGATATTATCTTACCTGTAGTTTCTCGGGTTACCTGCTGGTGGCTTTTTGCATCTGCACAGTAGTACTTTCAGTGTTCACCAGCAGGTGGCTCTCATGCAACTCATCCTGGACAATTGTTTATTATGACATCACCAGTTTGTATGTGCATTTAAAGAGAACCTGAGGAAAGAAGCGTCTCAGGTTCCATACTTACCTGGCGCTTCTTTAAGCCCCCTTGAGGCCGCTCGCCTCTTCCCATCTCCCCAGTAGCATGATGGGGGAGCGCACCTGACCGAGCCACACATGCGTGACAAAGCTCGGCAAGGCTTTCAGGCAGTATTGCGGGTGACAGGAGCCAGCCGGGGAGACAGTGAGGGATGAGCAGCTTCATGGGGACTTAAAGGAATCATCAACTAAAAAATGAAAAATCAGCTTTACTCACCTGGGGCTTTCTCCAGCCCCTTGCAGCCGACTGTCCCATGCTGACTGCTCCGCTCTCCGCCGCCGTCCCGGGCTCACCGCACGGTGCAGAGGCCGACCTTGAGGTCGTCCTTACCATGCCTGCATGAAGCGCCGCTGTCATCGTTTTACCTGAGCATTGTTTCCGACCATGTCCATCCCTTCATGACCACCATGTACCCATTCTCTGATGGCTACTTCCAGCAGGATAATGCACCATGTCACAAAGCTTGAATCATTTCAAATTGGTTTCTTGAACATGACAATGAGTTCACTGTACTCAAATGGCCCCCACAGTCACCAGATCTCAACCCAATAGAGCATCTTTGGGATGTGATGGAACGGGAGCTTCGTGCCCTGGATGTGCATCCCACAAATCTCCATCCACTGCAAGATGCTATCCTATCAATATGGGGCAACATTTCTAAAGAATGCTTTCAGCACCTTGTGGAATCAATGCCACGTAGAATTATGGCAGTTCTAAAGGTGGAAGGGGGTCAAACACCATATTAGTATGGTGTTCCTAATAATCCTTTAGGTGAGTGTATATCACACTAATATTATAAATGCTAAAGTTTGGATGTTTGTTACTCGATCACACAGCAATGATGGCTAAATGGATTTGAGTGAAATTTGGCACACACATAGTACATTACCTGGAATAAAGTATAGGATACTTTTTATTCCCATAACCAAAAAGTGGGCGGAGACAAATACTAATTTCACTAGAAAATGTTAACTGCAGCCATTCTTACACTGTTATAGGGAAAAACAAGAAAAAAAAATCTCCAATTCTATGCTCTATAGTTTTAAAATAAGCGATGCTCTTATAAATAGAACCCACCCATTTTGTTTACCCGTTAGTCCTGGTCATCACAACATTTAAATCTTGTTCCTAGTACAATGCATGGTGACAATATATCAATTGGAAATAAAAGTGTATTTTTTTCTTTACAAGCCCTTATTACTAAAATAACAGTAATATACCCATGACATATAGTACATATTAAAAAAAAGATCAGTCCCTAAGGTAGCTATTTTTGTTTTTTTGTAATTAAATTTTAATTTTATTTATTTTGTTACAAATGTTTGGTAATTGGGGTGGGCTGGTGTAAGACTTTGGAAGGCATTCATTGTATTAATTTATTATTAAAAATGTATTTTAACTGGGTCATGTCCATTTATTACAGGCACTGTGATTGGTTTGAGGAGTACTTGCCCCCCTCACCAATCGCCGACCACGTAGAAGCCACTGAGCTGCGGGGGACAAGCGGCGGACATGTAACACTGGATGCGAATACGTGTTCAGCTAGAGTATAACAGCTGCTATCTGTACGACTATAGTCATCCAGATGAATTATCTCTCTCTCGGAAGTATAGTAAGATTTATCACTGGGTAGGAAACAATACTTAGTTCTATTTTCAAAGGATATAAACAAGAATATTAAGACTTCAGTTCCACATACTAATATAGTAATTTGTTTAACCCCTTCTTTGAACTGACAACTCTCATCAAATCTATGGGCAGAATTCTATTAGCTCACAGTATGCACATTGTATTTCTATACGATAACAAGTGAAATATGACACAGAGCTATTTGCAGATTAAAAACAACAAAGCAGCCAGACATGAAGCTGACAAGAAAGGGTTTCTGAACCTGTACACTTACCATATACTAAGTCTGCTTACCCACAGACCAATATACAGACAATATAACCAACCACAAGGAAATACACCCTCATGTACAATTTCTATAACAAACACAAAACACAGATATGTTCATGCAGCATGCAACGTAAGCAAGCAGTTTATTGACTGACAACTGAGTCCAGTGCCATTTATTCCATTCCAACCTCCCCCAAAACAGCAATTTCAATACCCCAAATGGGACTTTAACCCATTTAACAACATAGATAGGACTGGAACCTAAACAACCTGGGACTCTAACCCACTCGTGAGACCTTCATCCACTAAACACCATAGGTTGGGACTCAAACCCTCACATAACTAATTACAACATGGGACTTGAACCCAAACACAGGACTCAAACCTGAAAACAGGACTCAAACCCTCAGCTGAAACTTGAACTACAGATTGTGGACTTGAACGCACTAATCTTTGATTCCATTCCCCCCCCACACACCTTTTTTTACAACCATAAACTCAAATACACGGCACTATCTTCATATACCAAATTATTAAACTAGAAGGTGAGTCTCCAATACACAAGAGGCAAAAGTAGAAAATACAATATTCTACTTACCTCATGTAGGTACTTTGCCCCCTGCTGGCAGTGGTTAAACCCTCTCTCATACCAACTGAAAGGATGGTAAATATCGTGGGTTCTTCTCGAGACTCCAATCACACAACACACGGATACACCCCAGTCAGCCTCAGTAATCGGGGGGAAAAAATAATCAGACCACGTGAACAGCATGGTCAGAACTCACTCAAAGTTTACTTCCGTGTTACTGAAGGCATTTTTATATCAAGCATTGTAGCAAAAACAACCAATAAATTACATTTACTGACAGTGGCATCAGCGCCAGCTCTAGAATTTCTGCTGCCTGAAGCAAACTTGACAAATGCAAAAATGACCCCCCACCCCAAATGCTGATATATATATTTATGTTTATTAGGGATGAGCAGAAATGACGCCTATGCGTAATTATCAGGGGTGCTCATCCAGATTCCGGATATCCGGGTAACACGGATATCCCGGATAGCCGACCATTTTTACGCTATCCGGCACCCAATCACAGAAAGGAACACTGGCCAGCCCCCCTTGTATAATGAGGGCTGCCATGATGAGACAGATCGTCCTGGCTTGCTGAATGCTCCCTGAGAGACATGCTCCAGTGCTGCTGGCCTAGCAAGGGCTGCCTGTACACAGTTATAAACCGAAAGCTGTTCATTGATTAACCCCTTCACTACTCTATAGTAATCGTTAATTAGCTTGATTGATGTCTCATAGTGTGACAGTTAGAGTGTGTGCTGCACAGCTGCAGTGTTGCTTGGCCGAGGGCTTTACACAGTGATAAGCTCAGTGATTAACCCCTTCACTATCACTACACTATTGTTACTTCATTAATGTGTTAGTATGCACTAGTGTCTTCTCCTCTGCTGTCTGACTGTCACTCCACACTTGCCAAGTGTCACGTGGCACTTGCACGTGTCACATGGCACTTGGCATGTGTCACGTGGCACTTGGCAAGTGCCACGTCCGGCATGCTCCTGGCACACATTACACCTGCTGCTGCTGCATTGCCCTGCTCCTGCTGCCTGTGCAGCTCCCACCGCCAGGCCAGGGTGCCACAGGCCACTGATACCACCTATATTTAACCCAAAACACAATTGCTGCATCATTTTTTGGAGGTGTCTTGGCTGAAAACTGTCATTTCCCAGTTGTGCGGTTGGACTTTGGACAGAATGTGGGCTGCACGACCGCTGTCTGGAACCTAGACCTAATGTTAATTGAAAGCCATTTTTTTTGGGGGGGGGGGGGATTTGAAGTCCCCACATCATCATTTAGTGTTCCCCTTTGCAAAATAATGATGATACATGCCTCATTTACCCTAAAAACACCTTTTAAAGCTATTTAAAGGGCACTTCTGGTTTTTCTGTCCAGATATCTGAATAGCAAAAAACAAAGCAAGCGCTCACCAACATGGGCTGCATCTGAATGTCTCATCAGCTCATATGCACTGCTTATATAGCTCAAATACACACTCAGCAATCAGACAGATGCAAAACATATGCAAAACTAAATACTTACCATGCAAAACAGGATAGCACAATGGGTGCTGCTAGCCTGGTAGTTACAGAATTATGGAAACAAAGTAAAGGTAGAAGGCTGCGCATCCCTGACCCAATACTGTACAATTGAATGGTTAATCGCTGTGGCACACACCGCCCCCCCTGGACTAAAATGTACGCCCGCATCCAAACAATGCAATACTGGTCTATGGAGAAATTTTAGCTTCCATCATAGTTTTGCATGCAAAAATATAATATACTGGACATCTGCACCAACGTTGAGGTAAATCTCCAGAGCAGATGTCCTAACACTGACTAACCTAAGTTAAAAGCAAATGTCTTTGCCCTGGCAGCAGCTACGCTAAAATGTGTAACTTACATTCAATACAGACAGCAGAAAACAAAGCAAGCGCTCACCAACATGGGCTACAACTGAATGACTCATCACCTCATATGCACCGCTTATATAGCTCAAATACACACTCAGCAATCAGACAGATGTAAAACATATGCAAAACTAAATACTTACTATGCAAAACAGGATAGCACAATGGGTGCTGCTAGCCTGGAAGTTACAGAATTATGGAAACAATGTAAAAGTAGAAGGCTGCACATCCCTGACCCAATACTGCACAATTGAATGGTTAATCGCTGTGGCGCACACCGCCCCCCCTGGACTAAAATGTACACCGCCCCCCCCCTGGACTAAAATGTACGCCCGCATCCAAACAATGCAATACTGGTCTATGGAGAAATTTTAGCTTCCATCATAGTTTTGCATGCAAAAATATAATATACTGGACATCTGCACCAACGTTGAGTGTATTTGAGCTATATAAGCGGTGCATATGAGGTGATGAGTTGCAGCCCATGTTGGTGAGCGCTTGCTTTTTTTTTTTCTGTTTGTGTTGAATGTAAGTTACACATTTTAGCGTAGCTGCTCCCAGGGTAAAGACATTTGCTTTTAACTTAGGTTAGTTAGTGTTAGGACATCTGCTCTGGAGGTTTACCTCAACGTTGGTGCAGATGTCCAGTATATTATATTTTTGAATGCAAAACTATGATGGAAGCTAAAATTTCTCCATAGACCAGTATTGCATTGTTTGGATGCGGGCGTACATTTCAGTCCAGGGGGGGCGGTGTGCGCCACAGCGATTAACCATTCAATTGTACAGTATTGGGTCAGGGATGCGCAGCCTTCTACTTTTACTTTGTTTTCAGATATCTGAATAGCCCGGATATCCGCGGATAATGCGACTGGATATCCACGTTCATGCGGATATCTAAAAAGCCGGATTTGGATATCCAAACCGGATCCGGATATCTAGGTATCCGGATCAATTCGGATTTTAAAAAGCACTATCCGAGCACCCCTGGTAATTATACATCGTAATTCGCATTTACACATCATAATTGTAATGCAAAATTTAGGGGGAAATCATAAGTCATTTTGTATGTAATCATAAGCATTCATAATTACGCATGAATTTACGTGTAATTTACGCACAATTTCGTGCCAACTGGTGTTGAATAGCAACACCCCCATGCATGCTATTGCTACCAAAATTACTAAAAGTTGGTAGAAGTCAAAAAATAATTTTTTTTAAAAGACCTTGTACTTTTTGAGAAGATTGATTTTAAAAATGCAAAGAAAATGTTTTTTTAAACTCAAAAAAATGACAGTTAAAAAAAACTTTCTTTCCATTTTTAAAATCGATTTTCTCAAAAACTACAAGGTCTTTTTTTTTTAAAAAAAATGCCAATTTGGCAATGGTAGCCATAGCATGTAAGGAGCTTTGCTATTTACCACCAAGGTCGTTGTGAAATGACGCGTACATTCATGCATAATTATGATCGATTATATAATTTTATAATGTGTAATCGTAATTAGCTGATTATGATCATTACTAAATATATATATATATATATATATATATATATATATATATATATATGTATGTGTGTATGTATGTATGTGTGTATATATATATATATATATATATATATATATATATATATATATATATATATATATATATATATATCTATATGTATATATATTTATATATATATATATATATATATATATATATATGTATATATATATATATGTATATATATATATATATGTATATATATATATATATATATATATATATATATATATATATATATATATATATATATATATGTGTGTGGGTGTGTGTGTGGGTGTGTATATATATTTACAGGATCATCTCAAAAAATTAGCATATTGTGATAAAGTTCATTATTTTCTGTAATGTACTGATAAACATTAGACTTTCATATATTTTGAATTCAAATACACACCACTGAAGTCGTTCAAGCCTTTTATTGTTTTAATATTGATGATTTTGGCATACAGCTCATGAAAACCCAAATTTCCTATCTCAAAAAATTTGCATATTTCATCCGACCAATAAAAGAAAAGTGTTTTTAAAACAAAAAAAGTCAACCTTTAAATAATTATGTTCAGTTATGCACTCAATACTTGGTCGGTAATCCTTTTGCAGAAATGACTGCTTCAATGTGGCGTGGCATGGAGGCAATCAGCCTGTGGCACTGCTCAGGTGTTATGGAGGCCCAGGATGCTTCGATAGCAGCCTTAAGCTCATCCAGAGTGTTGGGTCTTGCGTCTCTCAACTTTCTATTCACAATATCCCACAGATTCTCTATGGGGTTCAGGTCAGGAGAGTTGGCAGGCCAATGGAGCACAGTAATACCATGGTCAGTAAACCATTTACCAGTGGTTTTGGCACTGAGCAGGTGCCAGGTCGTGCTGAAAAATGAAATCTTCATCTCCATAAAGCTTTTCAGCAGATGGAAGCATGAACCCACTTTTGAACCAGAATCAGCGGCAGAAGCGCCAGACCTGGGCTACAGAGAAGCAGCACTGGACTGCAGTGGTGCTCAGCAGAGCTCGAATATTCGAGTAGCTCGAATATTCAAGCTCTTTTTCAGCTATTCGAGCTCGGTATTCGAGCTCCGAATAGCTGCAGCTATTCGAATGGGCTATTCGAGTAAACGCGAATAGCCCATTCACTATTCGAGCTATTCGAGCAAACGGCGCTATTCGAGCTCGAATACCGAGCTCGAATAGCATCATAGCCCAGATTGATGTCCTTAGAGCCAATCAGACGGCTCCCAGGCCCTCTGACGGCAGCCAATCACAGAGGGGGACCCTGGCCAGCCCCTACCCTATAAATAGCGGCCGCCATGTTCCGTTTCTCCGTCCTTGCCTGAGACTTGCATAGAGAGAGAGTTGCTCCTTTGTGCTTTGGCTTAGCAAGAGCTCTATTGTGGTCATTTACCTAGCGTTTTTGCTCACATACACCTCCTATACACACCTATATTGTTGTTAGTTAGATAGACATTGTATTTTAGTTAGTAGCTTTTGTGTTACATAGAGAGAGACTCAGACAGCTGCTGCAGGCTTACAGCTTTAGGCCTCAGGGCCTTGCCTGTGTGGGCAGCTTTCCTCCTGTCCTCTGTTAGTTTATTTCTCATTAGTATTTAGACAGTATTAGATAGTATTAGACAGTATTTCTGCTGTCCTCTACTACTTAGTGATTGTATTTTGTATTGTAGTTATATACTGTAACTGTACTAGGACACTCACTGACTGTCACTGTTCATAGGCTAGCTCCTGCGTGTGCTTGCACTCACTGTCTGTGTACACACACTCTATTTCCTTCTGAATAGTTATATACTGTAACTGTACTAGGACACTCACTGACTGTCACTGTTCATAGGCTAGCTCCTGCGTGTGCTTGCACTCACTGTCTGTGTAGTACACACACTCTATTTCCTTCTGAATAGTTATATACTGTAACTGTACTAGGACAGTCACTGTCACTGTTCATAGGCTACTAGCTCCTGCGTGTGTGTGTGCACTCACTGTCTGTGTACTGTACACACACTCTATTTCCTTCTGATTACTGATTGATTATTGTAAATTCTACTTCCTGACAGTTACTACTTACTTACTGTAGTAGGGACACTCACTCAGTCACTGTTCATAGGCTAGCTCCTGCACGTGTGTGCGCGTGCGTGCACTCACTGTCTGTAGTGTACACACACTCTATTTCCTTGTGATTACTACTGATTATTGTAACTTCTAGTTGTACTTCCTGACTGTTACTACTTACTTACTGTACTAGGGACACTCACTCACTCTCTGTTCATAGGCCAGCTCCTGCGCGTGTTTGCGCGTGCGTGCACTCACTGTCTGTAGTGTACACACACTCTATTTCCTTGTGATTACTACTGATTATTGTAACTGCTAGTTGTACTTCCTGACTGTTACTACTTACTTACTGTACTAGGGAGTCGGGACACTCACTCAGTCACCTCACCCACCAACCCACTCCATTAAAGTACCCCACTTTTCACCCGCCCTTTTCAAAAACTTTTGTGTTTACGCCCAAAACATCGAAGATGTCTGGAAGTGGCAGCCAGCGCGGTTTGGGCAAGGGGAAGGGCAGCAAGGGAATCAGGAGGAGAGGGAGCAGCATTGTGGCAAGCCGCGGGCGCGCCACCATGCACAGTTCCACAGCAGTAGCAGCAGCATCAGTGGCTAACATTCCTCCCATAGCCACTGGCCGTGGACGCCTTGGGCGCCGCCCAGCAGGAGCATCTGCAACTCACGCTGCAGAGACACAGCAGCAGCAGCAGCGTGTAGCACCTGCTCCGATTTTCCTCCAGCCGGGTCGGAAACGTCCCATTGAGGAAAAGGAAAGGATGCAGACACTGTGGTGCAACTGGTGACGGAGGATGAGCAGCCCGCCATCAGCTCTGCATCCGAGGCCTCCACCCTCACCACCACCACCACCCCTGTTCGCAGCAGCCGCCCAGCAGGGCCTGGGGAGGAGGCCAGTTCACCGTCACTCGCCGACCTGTCATTCAGCAGTCTTTTGACCCCAGGCATCATGAGTAAATTGTCTGCTGTTGTTGGCGATCTTGAGGAGGAGATGCTGATGGGCACTTTGGGGGATGAGGGATTGGACAGCAAGACTGTGGCGACAGTCCAGCAGCCCATCCATGCATCAGGAGAGGAGTTTTGGGGGTCATCATCCCAGCAGGACATGTTTCAGGAGGGGGAGGATGATGATGACACGGTGACAGACAGAGACTGGGTGCCACCACCTCCAGGGGATGTCGTCCTCAGCAGCTCTGAGGAGGAGGAAGAGGATGCGCTTGTGGGCCTTGCAAGGAGGCGCATCATTGCAAGCATTGGCAGCAGTAGGCAGGTCCCACAGCCTGCTGGTGTCTCAGGCTCAGCAGCAGCAGCAGCAGCATCTGCCAGTACCACCACCAGCCGCACCCAAGCCCCCCCCCCAACCACCACAGGGAGACAGGCAGCAGCGGTTCCATGCCGTAGGGGGTCGTTTTTGTCACCAATCTGGCGTTTTTTCACCATGCCCACAGTGTACAGCAAGTACGCCACTTGCAACCACTGTCAGCGGAAGTTGAGCAGAGGTGCAGACCCCTTAAAGTTCAGCACCAGCTCGCTCATCAACCACCTTGCTGCGAAACATTTCCACCAGCATGAGGAGTTCCAGAGGCTGAAGGCATCTGGTGCTGGCAGTGGCACCACACCCATCACTGCACAGCCTTCAGCAGCAGCAGCAGCAGCAACAGCAGCCACCTGCCCTCCTGCTCCTCCAGCAGCACCAGCAGGAGTGCGGAAACGCACTGTTCCTCCCCCCTCTGCAACTCCTGCCGCCAACACTGAGGCCTGTTCTGGCAGCCAGTCCTCAGTGGCCTCCTCTGCTGTGTCTGCTGATTCCCGTGCCAGCAAAAGGCCACGCCAGAGCCTTTTGAGCGAGTCCTTCCAGGGGGTGGTTAGGGCTCTGTCTCCCAGCAGCCGTCGCGTGCGGCAGCTGAACGGCTTGCTGGCACGGGCCATGTGCTCCCAACTCCTGCCATACACGCTTGTGCAGGAGGGGAGCGACATGCGTGCGCTGCTTGCTTGCGCAACCCCAGACTGGCAGCTCCCCAGCAGACACTTCTTCGCCCGCAAGGCCATTCCTGCACTGCACCGCTTTGTGATGGCCAATGTGGAGCGAGGGCTGGAGCACGCGGTTGGTGAAAGGGTTCACGTCACCATGGACTCCTGGAGCAGCCGCTTCGGGACAGGCCGCTACCTGTCCTTCACTGTCCACTGGGTCAGCTTGGTGGAAGGGGGTGAGGATGGGAGAGCAGCAGCGGGCACAGCAGCAGCAACACAGTGGGTGGTGCCCCCCCACAGGGTCAGGGGAACTGCAGCAGGTTCCTCTGATCCTCTGCCATCCTCCGGCACACCTGGCCAAACCCCCCGCCTCAGCAGCAGCGTGAAGGCCCGCCACTGCCAAGCGCTGCTGCACTTGGTCAGCCTTGGGAAGACCAAGCTGACGGCAACCCATGTGTTGGCCAAACTCCAGGAGCAGGAGAGGATTTGGCTGACCCCCAGAGGCCTCAGAGTCGGAGAGGTGGTGGCCGACAATGGGGCCAATCTGGTTGCCGCAATAGACAGGGGAAACCTGACCCACATCCCCTGTCTTGCCCACGTGCTGAACCTGGTGGTGCAAAAGTTCTTGCGCACCTACCAGGGGATGGGCGAACTGCTGGAAATGGCAAGGAACGTTGTGCGTCACTTCCGGCGCTCGGCTGCAGCCTGTGCGAGCCTGGAAGACGTGCAAAAGGAGCTGGAGCTGCCACGCCATCGGCTGATCCTTGACGTTCCGACTCGCTGGAACTCCACCCTGGCGATGTTGGAGCGTCTGGTTGAACAGAAGCACGCTGTCAACCAGTACCTTGCCCTGGCCACTGTTTCCGCCACTCGGAGAAGGGACAAGACCAGCAACATCCCGTCCATCGTCCCCGATGATGACTGGAGGCACATGCAGCAGGTGTGCTTAGTGCTGGCTCCCTTTCTGCAGGCCACTAACATGGTGAGCAGGGACCATGCTATGGTCTGCGAGTGGGTGCCCCTGGTTTGTCTGCTGAACAGGGCCCTCGATGCTTTGCTGGAACAGGGAGCGGCAGCCTTGGACCAGCAGGAGCGGCAAGCAGCTGCACAGTCCACCTCTGAGGGGGAGGAGGAGGAGGACTTGGTGGAGGTCCCTGACCTTGCTGCTGATGAGGGGGATCAGCACAGCGCAGCTGAGTTGGTGCGGGGGTGGAGAGAGGATGAGGCGGCAGAGGAGGAGGATGAGGAGGACAGCACTGCCGTCGATGTGCCAGCACACGTGGCCCGCCTCTTCCCAATGGCAGCGCACATGCTGGCGTGCCTGCGCAAGGACCCCAGGGTGATCCAGATGAAGCAGAGGGAGGACATCTGGATCAGCATGATGTTGGACCCACGCCTCAAGGGGAAGTTGAGCCAGTTCCTGCCGCCTGCAGGAGGAGACCCAGCGCAACAAATAAGGAGCTTGCAGCAGGCCCTTGTTGAGCGCTTGGAGGAAGCCTTCCCCCAGCCTTCCACCCCCACTGTCCAGCAGCCAGCACAGAGGCAGCAGCAGGTGCCTGCATCCAGCAGCAAGCGCCCCACAGACCTGCTGTCTCTCAGCCACGAGCTCTACAGGACTGTAGAGGCTCCGGCAGCAGTGACTAGAGAGGAGGTGCATGATGCAGCAGCATCCTCCTCCGGTCACAGCCAGCGCCTGACCCGCATGGTGGCTGACTACATGGGGTCCTACAGCGGGCTTGACAGCGATGCCCCTGTTGATCCCATAGAGTATTGGGTCAAGCGCCTGGAGATCTGGAGCGAGCTGGCGCAGTACGCCCTGGAAGTGCTGTCCTGCCCCCCTTCCAGCGTGCTGTCCGAGCGCTGCTTCAGTGCAGCTGGTGGCGTGGTCACCGAGAAACGCTCACGTCTGTCTCACAAGTCTGTGGACAGACTGACGTTTCTCAAGATGAACCAGGCGTGGGTGGAAGGCGAGTTCCTGGCCCCTGTTGTCGGCGAGAGGGGGACATGAACTGGCTAAGAACCATCGTTAATGTGCCTTACCACCCTTTACCACCTCCTGGCTCCTGCTCACTAAGCCAGCCTGGTTCAGTTTGACTATTACGTCGCCTGCAGCCACACATTTTACACCTACAGTGGGCTGCTGTGTACTGCCCTTCTGCTGTCTGTCTGTGTTTCCCACTGCCAGGGTACACAGAATTACATTCTGCTGCCACTCTGCCACCAGCTATTACGTCAAACAATAGCTATATATCTGTGTAATTGGTTGTACAAACAAAACCAAAAAACCATAAAAAAAAAAAAAAAAAGGTTTAATTTTTCTGAGGTGCCCGGGTTGAAAACTGTGTTGTTCCAGTTGTGTATTGGACACGATGTGGGCTGCACGACCGCTGTCTGGGACCTCCTGTTGTGTTTATTTACAGCCCTGGTATCACCGCTAGGTACCAGGGCTATTATGTCACGCTGCCTGCCTGCTGCCACACTCACACTACTCCTCCATTCCTCCTGCTGCTGCTGTCTGTC